>NC_080466.1:13165000-13465000 GCF_030265055.1 Doryrhamphus excisus | reverse complement strand
ACAGGTAAGAAATAAGACGGGCCAACCAACATGTGCAGACCAGGCCTCGGCGGGGAAGATGGCTGCCACATTGGACTGTGTGAGGTAAAGACTCGCTGAGTGAAGAAGTTAGATTTCATTGGCAATCTGACAGAAGACTGCTGATGTGTGGGGGTTTCAAAGTGACACGGCTTCAAAGTGACTTCAATAAAATTGCTGATTCACCCATGTGAATTTGGACCTCTCAAAAGTGACATTTGTTAGTGTTCTTCCCCACACTTCCATGCAGCTTAGGACTTCAATGACCACTTACTACTTCCCTAGCTGGGCTGGATGTGCTGCCCCCTGTTGGCCTTTATGTGGTAATTAGAGGTGGAACGTTTGACTGTACTAGATACAAGTGTGGCGCACCGGAAGCGTCAAGTTTATTTATAAAGCCCATAATCACAAAAAGGGCTTAACAAGCAGGCAACGATAGACGATAGTGACTAGCTTTAAGGACGTGGGAGGCTTGGTCATTTCATCTTGATAACACGCGGACAAATTCAAGTTCAAGTTCAAAAACACTTTATTTATCCCCGAGGGGCAATTTAAAGGACACAGAGAGCAGCATATCGAATAAAAATGTAGAAAGCAGACAAAGACAAGTAAAAGAGCAGACACAAACTGAACATACATGTACCTAAGAGAATAAATAGTAATTAAATAATTTTAAAAGTATAACAAGCTAATGAGTGGCGTCACAATTTTTTCAGATGGCTTTGTGGACGAAAAGTATAAAAGCAGGTGGTTATGCAAGGAGTGCGTCATGTAGTGATGGAATGGGCCTCAGCACAAGAAGAAAAAATCATTAGATGACACTTATTCAGCACAAAAAAGTTGGTTTTCTTACTTTTTGGGCTTCCAAAGCAAGAAAACCTTGCTTGAACTTTGCTGAACCTTGCTGAACTCATGAGGTCTGTACTTGTCTATGTTGGAGTGTAAGTGTAAAAGTGCCAAATAAACTGGAAAAAGTGATGATGCAAAAAAGAATGAATGGTAAAATGAGTGTTAGTTTGCAAACATAAGTCTTTATCGATGGATCATCATTCCAGGACTCGGTCATCTCACATTTCTCTCATTTCGCCACCACCCTCTCACACTCATTTGGCCATGACCCCACCCCAAATATCTTCCATTTTGGTCTGACTGACCCCCAGCGCACCACCCTCACAGCACACAAAAAGTGTGTGGGGAGCAAGACGAGCATTTACATACAAGAGCGCTTTGTACTCACTTTTTTCTTATTTGGGGTTTAAGGCTGCACTAAAGAACGTTTGCTTGATTTTTGAGTCTGATCATTTGTAACTGATCACTCAGCTGAAAGGACACATTCCATTTTCTTTGCCCTGTTGAAGGAGGGCTATCACAAGTGGAACACAACAGTTGAAGGATTTCGAGCTGGCATCAAGAACAGTGGAGATACATTTGTCATCTAAGGCCAGGAAATGATAAAGTGGACGAGCGCAGAGGCTCAGTGAGTCCTTCATGGTGACTTAATGCCAGCTTGTTTGTTAAACGCGTGAAGATCCAGAAACTATAAGGTTGACAAGTGCTGACAGTCCTGGCAACAATGGATTCTCAAGGTGCTCCATACCTGAACACCGGGGCACTGCTGTCACCTCTTGGTGCTGCCCGACTTTGCCAGCTGGCAATGGGCTGTGCTGTGATCGCCATGGTAACCCACAGTGCCGGACACAGCGGTTCACATGGCATGTTCTGCATGGCCGTTTGGTGCTTCTGCTTTGCCATGTCCATTGTGGTCTTCTTCTTGGATGCCACTCGTCTCTACAGCTGCCTGCCGATTTCCTGGGACAACCTGACGGTCACATGTGCCGCCTTTGCCACTCTTGTGTAAGTTCATGTATCATCTTCTAACCAGACACACCCTTACTAAAACTTATTGTGCTTTGCAGACAGGGACAAAATATTAGAAACAGCTATCAATTTACAAACCACACCCCTGAATTTAAAATAACATATATGGCTTTATTAATCCCTTTCTGCAGGCTTGTGCAAAATTGCATATTTGGAATTTCAACTCAATTCATTTGAAGAATTGGACTCAGGATATTGGACTGGCATTCATTCATTCATGGCTAACAGGACAAATATGTGTTTTATGTTGTTTTTGTATTGGCCCACTGCACAGTCTAAGAATACATTTAAACTGAACGTTTGACTGTCCCTCAAGGGACTCTTCCAAACTTGGAAGATTTAGAATGATCACCTCGGACGGCATACTTCCCTTTTGCCTCTGACGTTGCATCGTTTTTATTTGCAGGTATGTGACAGCCTCTGTGGTCTACCCGCTCTTCTTCATCCGATCCGAGTGTCCCTACGCCGGCTGCGATGTCCGAAATTACCGCATCGCCGTCACCATCTGTTCCATCCTGGGAGCACTGGCCTACGGGTCTGAGGTGGCCTTGTGTCGAGCCAGGCCGGGCCGGGCTGTGGTGGGCTACATGGCCACGGTCTCTGGGCTCCTTAAAGTGGTCCAAGGCTTTGTGGCCTGCGTCATCTTCGGCGCTTTGGCCAACGGGAGCCAGTATTCCCGCTACGCAGCCACCATCTACTGTGTAGTGGTCTATTCTTTCTGCTTCTCTCTGACTGCAGTCGTGGTCATCATGACGGTGTGCGGGCGCACCAAGTCGGTGCGCTGTATGCCCTTCGATCGCTTTGTGGTGGTGTGCACCCTGTTGGAGGTCCTTCTATACTTGAGTGCGTCGGTGGTGTGGCCCGTATTCTGTTTTGACACCAAATATGGCTCCCCTTGGCGACCATCGTCCTGTCCTCAAGGGGAATGTCCATGGGACAGTAAAGTTGTGGTGGCCGTCTTCTCCTTTGTCAACTTTGTGCTGTATGTGACAGACCTGGTCTACTCTCAGAGGATACGCTTTGTCTCGTCACGTTTGTCCACCTCCTCTAGGGCGTAGCGCTTCAACGAGATGCACAAGTCTGATGTCATCACAAGACTCCATAAACTTCAGGTTTTTATAGGTTGGCGTGAACAATTATTTTGACCATGTTATTCCACGTGAAACTTTCTCTCATACTTTCACCAAAGTTCTGCCTATTCAGTAGCTTCGTGGAATGCCAGCATGGAATCTGCCACACCCCAAACAGACACTACGAGAGGCACTCGGGGGTCCTTTGTAGCATGTGGAGGGATTAGGGTGGCCATCAGACACTTGGTATGTGCCATTCTTGTCACCTGCGCTCTTATCATGCTTGCATGTCTGCAGCTCCAAAAATATTCTTGCAACTTTCCCACCAATTGTCATGCTCACCAATGGAATGTCCACGCTGAGACTCACTTCACTTCCGTCTCGCTGAGACGTGCGTGCAGGTCAACTGTCTAACCAATCAAATGTGTCGCGCACACACATCCTCAGTTCTTTGTTTACATGATAAACTCTCATTGTCTCCTGTTGTTTTGGTTTTATCTGCTTCATGTCGGCATTATGGGGGACACTTAAAACATCACCAATTAGCATGAAGATGTCGAAACAGCACTTTCATTCAAACAGCAGCATAGACTGTATTACTGTGTAGAAGGTATTGGTATGTAGAATATATTCATGTGTACGTGAAGAGGGAAAGGATCCTAACAGCTGCGGCTTTTTGGAGGCCAACCTTGATATATTTAGCCACAAGCTAAAGTAATCCCTCAGTCTGCATTCCTGTCCAGCAGCAGCATGTGAAAATAGATGCACTGCATCTTTTCTGTTGGAAAAAAAATCCTGTATAGTGTGCTATACACACCTGTCTGATGGCCTAACATCATACATTTCTACATACGTCCCTGTATAATACCATACACATCTTACATGCCCAACTTTTTTCGGTTCGAAAGAACCAATGGCAATTAAAGAGAAATCTGAGGACAAAGTGAAGGTGGTCTGTACACCCTCTGAATGAGTCTTATGCTAATAATGCTCTGATTCGTCTTTCCTTACTGAGGACTTGGCTGCCCTGTGTCCTCGTCTCAGTTATTTATGACTTCCATTCTCTAATTGTACAGATAATTCATTAGCAGAATTACTTTATGCTCTGGTTTTCCCCCATTTTTTATGTTTTTATTTGTTTAATTTTATTTTTACAATGTGTGACAGGTCCATAAACAATCCACCTCGAACCACAGATGGGCCCTAGGCTGCACTTGTAGATATCATTGTGTTTTTCTTCCTTTATGTCCTATCGTGCTGCTGTAATCTACATTTCTATCTTGTCTTATCTTATATCCATCGGAACAAATGATGTTGTCAGACATGTTTAATAGAGGGCAAATATATATATATAATGGAACAGTACGAGACAATGTACCGATATCAACACACATAACACCATTTGATTACATACACTTAAAAAGGACTTTAACACTATCTATGTAACTATATCGATCTATGTAACAATATCATTACACCAGGATCCATGATGATAACTGCCTGTGATGATAGTATGAATGATGATATCATAATAATATGAATGATCATATTTGCCTCTTGAGCAGTGAGCGTCTTGCCAGCAAACACAGTAATTGTCTTGTTGAGTCAGATGTTTATCTTGAGCAAACAAGCTCCAATGTATTTCATGAAACGCTGCTCCTTCCCGTCTTCTTGGAGGGCTGAAATGTTGATAAGATTTGATGTATTTGTGTATTATGACATGAAACACATTTATTTCACGGGTTATACCACAAAACTACGACATTAATTTAGCCAATTCTTTTATTGGCGGCATTTAGGCCTACTGTAGAAATACATTTTACAGCAGAAAATGAAGAAAATACAGACATAATGTAAAGGGAAAAGGCTGAAATGTTTTTTTTTTTTTTTAAGTGGTCCGTTTTCGTTTGGACGGAGTAATTTAGTGGTCATATTTGGATGAACTCCTTCTAGGAACTTAAACCAAAGCGTTTTACCACACTAATTGTATTTATAATCACGGTCAACACATTCAAGCAACATCACAAAGTCATTCCATCATCTTGCCACTGTTCTGTATTATGGACTGGATAGCAAAATGTACACTCTCGTGTGTGACGTTATGAAAGATTGGAAGATAGATCAAATTTATTTTTTTCACTTTGCATCCTGTTTGGGTCAAAGAAGAAGGCTGTCAGGAGTGTAAACAAGCCTTTTTTTTAACCTACTTATCTTTTTTTACGTACTTGACACCATTTCATTGCTTTTTTATGGGTGTGACGTTTTGGCTGTAACCCCGCTCGGTTCTTGTAAGATGCCTTCCGATTGGATGCTGCTCAAGTCTCTGTTCGGGGATTGGTCGACTTTGTTTGGAGTTGCAATGGTGGTTCGTGTATGGAAGCGGCAAGCCACGTTGACACAGAAACTGCTACTTCGTCATTTTCGAGACACCGGAAAGTAAAGCAACACCGCTAACCGCTGCCTGTCAGATTCGGAGCGCCTTTTAGGTTATATAAGAATAGGTAAGCATCCACGTTTAATGTCTATTTGTCCTGTTTCTTGTTAATGTATGGCTGTATAATCCATGCTATTAGTCTGTTAGCTAGCTAGCTAGCTAGCAGAGGACAGGCGGTCATCGGCTAGCATGGAGTTGTATCAGCATCAACTAATGTCAGTATCACTGTGGTAGTGTTTTTTCCGCAGTTATGCTACTCCGTAATATAAGTGGTAAGACGGGGCACATTGTTATTTTAGCCTTTCATACATAGAGAATTGACAATAACTAAAGTAGGCAAGTCAGTGTAGGTGTGTTGTGGATGCTTTTGATGCTTATTTATGCTTTTTGCCAAGCGGAGGAGCCACGTCACCTGTCAGAATGAGTGTCGGCTTCATCGGAGCAGGTCAGCTGGCTCATGCGTTGGTGAAAGGATTCACAGCCGCAGGTCAGCACACTTGACTTTTTCATCGTCTTACTCAATTCATTCATCAAACTTGACTGACTGAAAGTGACACCAGGTCGTGTTTTATACACGCCAAGTGTAGCACAGAGTGAACTCTAGTCATCCAGCCTGTTTGGTAGAGAGAGGAGGATAACCAACACGCATGCCCATGTTGATTTATCAAAGCCGGCTCAGTTGACGTATTGATTATCATGACTGGCATTGTCATTTTGTAGCTTCTTTTTTTACCTACATGCATTTTTATGTCCTCAGGTGTGATTGCGACGCACAGGATCACAGCCAGCTCCCCAGACACCGACCTGCCCACCGTGACCGGCCTGAGGGTGAGAAAAGAAAGCTTCCAACATGTAACAGGTATTGAGTGGCAAATGCTTAGCTCCTAATGCTTGACTAATTGCTGTAGAAAATGGGAGTGAGCCTGACAACCAGTAACAAAGAGACAGTCAGCAAGAGTGATGTCCTCTTTCTGGCTGTGAAGCCTCACATAATCCCCTTCGTCCTGGATGAGATTGGGCCAGACATTGAAGACCGTCATCTCATCGTGTCTTGTGCTGCAGGTGTCACCATCAGTTCCATTGAAAAGGTCAGCCTCCTGTACTCTTCTGAGCATTGTCCTTGTTGTTTTTGTTTTCGTTGACTTTTGCTACATGAATCAAACATGGTTAAAACTGTTTTGACTTATCTTCCATATCTTCTTTGTCTCTTATTTCCCTCGTACTCAGAAACTCCTTCAGTACCGCTCAGCCCCTAAAGTCATGAGGTGTATGACCAACACTCCAGTGGTGGTGAGAGAGGGAGCTACGGTCTACGCTACTGGCACTCATGCAGAGGTAATTACACAATGATCACATGTGTTTGCAGCTCAGTATTGTTGTGGTTTTGTCTCCTTAAGTAGTCTTTAACTGACAGCGTATTCATTCATTGTCTCTGAACATACAGTATTTAGACCCCCCCCCTTTTTTTTGCCCCAAAAGTTATTTAAGACACATCCCTGACTGCACAAAAACCCCAAAACCCGACCCACAACCATGTAGTACAGACATCCCTCCTTGGTTCCAGACCCCTGACCATGATATGTGAATTTCGAAGAAATGGAATTCCATTTTAATAAATATTCCGAATATTTTTGTAGTGTAGAAACCCGTTTAAGATTTTCTGTCTGCTTTTTAACACTATTCGATCAGTTTAGACATAATGTAACACACATAGTGTCACCTTTACATTTGTATAGCAATATAGTGGATATAATCAGTGAAAATAAGACGTATTAGACATACCCTAATTTGTGGTGTTGAAGCTGCACCCACTACATTTAGAAAGAAATAGATATTTGTTCATAAATAAGCCGCACCGGACCTTACAGCAAGCCGCACGTGCCCTCATAATCAAATGGCATATTGTGACACGCACAAGTCCATGAGGACCAGATATGTCTTTATTTGACAGGAGCCAACCATGAGCTATGAAAAAACTTGTCAACCCGTTGGAAATTGCAGGAGGTCATGACTCAAAATAGCGGTTTGACTGACGACGGTGTCATCTTTACAAAGAATGCTGAAATCATCTCACAGCAACTTCACATCTAACAGGTAGCTAAGAAATATACAATACGAGTTTAGCTAGTTAAGTGGCAGTAATGAGGCTCAGGAGTCTTGTATATGCCCCGACAATAAGATATTAGAGACATACGTACATAGCATATATTTCACAGATGAACAAGCTACGTTATTTTCCACCACACAAATGATGATCGCTCACGGTCGACGAATGTTCCGCACTGCAGTGGTTGGGAAAGACTGCTTTATAGGAGCCTCGTCTTTCAACAATCACACAGCATTCTTCCTGTTCCCTGAAGGGGCTCTCCGTCTGCTTTGGCATTGGATTTTGTCAAAGACATGAAGACTGATGAGGACAAGCCATAAATGGTTAATGGCTGGCATGTTGTGTTGCCCCTGCCAGGTGGAGGATGGTAAGCTGCTGGAGCAGTTGATGGCTAGTGTAGGCTTCTGCACCGAGGTGGAGGAGGACCTCATTGACGCCGTCACTGGGCTAAGCGGCAGTGGTCCTGCTTACGTAAGTAACTTAGTCATTATCTGCTGCTATCTGCCATTACTATGCACGTATTTTGGAGGTATAGTGTATGTGAGAGATTTGTGGAATATAACAGATGTTTTATTTGCGGAACAAAGCCGCCGGCCTCATTTTAAGAGCTGCACTGTAGCTGCTACTTTCCTGCGCCTAACTCCAACATGTCCTGCTGCACTACGTTATGCTTCCATCGGCTTTTTCTGTTATTTTTGTCACTGTGGCAACAACAGTAGTATTATTATGAATCCTTTTCAAAGACCCAGTCCTTCAGGCTCAGAATTGCAGTTTTAATGTGTGTGTTTTGTAATGAAACAGGCATTCACAGCACTGGACGCCCTAGCAGATGGAGGAGTGAAGATGGGTCTGCCCAGGAGACTCGCTGTCCGACTCGGAGCTCAGGCTCTATTGGTCAGTTTGTGTTTTTCATCCACTTGCAGTTGTACAGTTATACATGTAGAATACATTTGGATTGCTTCGCTTTCACTGCACATATTTTCTACTATCTTGGTACTGCTTCATTATTTTTGATGTGAAGTGTTCTTTCTGCAGGGCAGTAAACTTCTATTTCCTAGTGAAACAAATCGGAAAGTTCAATGTGACTGTAATTTGACTCCAATATTTTCTTTAAAAAAAAAAAAACCTTTAAAAGGGGTAATTCAATGTAACCACTGAGGAGAGAGTTGGTCGTGGACCCATTTTCATTTGGCCATTTCATTTGCCTGGGAAAAAAACATGTATGTAAATGTGTTCGAAAAGCACTTACATTTTTGCCTGCTGTTTCACGCTTTCGGTACCCCTTTCAGGAGTATGACCATCCGCGCTTGCCTTCATGCCTCTGCTCTTCATCTTCTGCAGGGAGCAGCCAAGATGCTGCTGGACTCGGAGCAGCACCCCGGCCAGCTGAAGGACAACGTGTGTTCGCCAGGGGGTGCCACCATTCATGCCCTTCATGTCATGGAAAGCGGGGGCTTCCGCAGCCTTCTCATCAATGCCGTGGAGGCCTCTTGTATCAGGACAAGGTAAGAAGAAGCACGGACCTGCAAATGTTGAAGCATAGCCTCAATCCCTGACCAATCACAACTGAGCAGGCGTGCTCAGGGGGCAAGAGGTCCGATCGGGTCTTGTCCCAAATCGCCATCTTTGACTGGAGCATCGTAGCTGTTTGAGAGAGCAAAAGCAGCGGTAGCGTCCTCCGAAGCCCATTTGTTGGTTAATGTAAAGTGAAAGTAGCCGTTTTTCAGTATGCTTAAAAGCAGCATTATGTTTGTCATTGCACACACTCGGTTATGCTTACCTAATGTGGAAATAACGGCACATAATTGTCATGTTTACTACTCCGTCTTCACCATTCACATACATCCCCTGAAGGAGAGTTTTCCAGCAGCTCAATTTATTTGTTTTTGCGTGTGGAAGAGAAGCCAAACACATAAAATATCTGTGTTTAAAAAATGGACAGAGCCTAATTCGGTGTTGAAATTCATGGTTGACTGCTTTTGACGACATAAATGTGAGCACACGCACAGACTTCCTGTTGAGTGCAAAGTAATCATTATATCTAACCAAATGTGGGGGGGTGGGGGGGCTGTCAAAATCAGCCATTCTCAGAACAAAGTATTTTGTTTTATTGTCTCGATTTTCATATATTTCACTTTTATATTCATATTCTATTGAAGCGTTTATGATATTGAAGCTCTTTTATTGAAGAGTCCCACTAAGCCTCATCTTCCTCTTCAGGGAGCTGCAGTTTCTGGCTGATCAGGAGCGCATCTCCCCAGCAGCAATTAAGAAGACCACCCTGGACAAAGTGCTCCAGCAGCCTGGAGTCACAGTCAGCGGAGTCAACAATGGAAATGGAAGGTCAGGACTCAGCCTGTTCAACAACCGAAACTCTGGGGTCAAGAAGAAGAACTGAGCGTGCACGCCAACACATGCCCCACGAACAAGCTACACATGGACGTGCGTCTCCTCCACCGATGAGCCACTGAGAGCCTCGGCACGTGTGAAATTGACATTTAGCAAGTAATTTATTTCTGCTCGAGTTATGTGGATCTGGTGTGCTTGCACGCAGATAGAATATTGCAGATGTATCTTACGTTATACACACAGTCTCATTTTTTTGTTTTGTCTCTTCAGCAGACACCAATATTACCAACATATTTTTTTTACAGCTTTAGCCCACAATATTTCATACTAAACATCTCTGTCTCTGTGGATATATGGAACACAAGGAATTGATCGTCATACGTGTTCCAACATGATGTACAATTATTATATCGGAATAGTCCGTCCTTATTATATGTTTCAAATATCTCCTAGTTCTTTTCCAGTCTTTCTTTAAATGCCGCCAATTGCCGGGTTTGAATTTTAATCAACGCAACATTAAATATGTTGAAGCTTCTGTTTTTCCATCTGACTGGCAGATATATGCAAAAACATCTGAGTATGAAGTACATGCAACCTATCCTGCACCGTGACAGAAATAAACAAATACCGAGTGCAAATGGAAAATTAGAGGGCATAATCCAAAGTAACATGGAACATCTCCAGTTTGTATGTAGTATTTGTCTAATGGTATCTATTTCAATCAGGAGTGCCGTCCAGTTGTAAAAGTGGAACCCAAATCCAAGGATTGCTAGCATGTTCTCCCACCTGCCTTGAAAAGCAATCATCGGTACTTTTGATAGTGGGCTACACTTGCTCTGCTGGTTGTGTGGAAAAAGAGACGACATCTTATAATTGAACAAATGATTGCTTATTTTCCCTTCCTTAGATGAAAGTGTGGTGGTGCAATTTCTCTAATGCGTGTGCTTCCTGCATTGATGAGACATTCGTTGTAATACTTCTGTCACCTTTCACGTTCATTTTAAAAGCCTCTGTCCACACAAAGTGATGAGGACTCATTCATCTTGACACTGAAGGTCGGTGTAAAATGCAGCACGGATTGAGTGTGTGTGTACCACAGGCCAGCATAAGGTGGATTATTATCTACAGGTAAACCAGATGCTCGCTGTCATCTCCAACCAATCCGTTTCATCACTGACCTTTGCCGGAACATGCGTGTTTGCATGTCAAGGATGAGGATGCCAGACCAAGGCATGGAAGAGCTTTTCCAGCCACCCAGTACCTCCATCTTCTCTGATGTGCACAACTCGCACGAGCCAGGTAAGGGCTGTTGCTTCTCAGATTTCCTCATTGTGCTGTTTGCGTTTGTTTTGAAGTGTGCACAATTGAGATGTTCAGCCTGATAACGGTATCAGTTGAACACAGCCATTGGATAAAAGAAGTATAAAAAACCAACTTATATTGCATTTATACGAGCATAAAATGGAAGCTCAGTTTTTGATTGGGTTGAATTGGTTTTGCCACAGTAGACCGCATTTAGACATCATGAACACAAGAGACAGTCAGCCTGGGCTTATTTGTCTTGCAAATGAATGGCTAGTATCTTCTGGTGTAGCTGTTGTACTTCTATAATACCTTCACCCTGGTGTAGCCGTTGTACTTCCGTTGCGCTGATGCCACTAACATTTGTTTCTTTGCAGCTCTCGCTATGTTTTTAATCATCTGCTGGTGTTTTTCTTCGTAACGCATGCTAAGAAGTTAGTAAGAATGTTTTGTTTGTTTCTCACATTACGTAATTTTCTTTAATATTTATGCTTCATGCTTTTCAAATGATATTTTCCCCTACACTATAATTTTGTGACTTTATTTGCGTACAAATTCCAACTTTTTTTCCTTTTGAATATAACTTTTACTCTGAATATTTTGACTTTATTTTCCGAATATTTGTGGTGTTTTTTCAATGTATGCTGTTGCTTTATGTGTAATTTTGCAAATAATTTAACTTTCTATTTGTAAATTTTCTTATAATTATGACGCTATCCCCATTTATTCTTGTAATATTTTCCCTGTTTTCTTTGCTGTTTTTCTTCTCATATTATGCATTTTTTCTTTAATGTTTCCACTCTATGCTTCCAAAGTGACATTATTTTTCCTTATAATTTTGCGAATTTATTTGCGACTTAAATTGCAACTTTTTTCAGAAAGTTCCTGCTGTTGTTTTTTTCATACAATTGTGCAAATATTTCCACTTTCTGTAAATATACTTCCTGCAAGTATGACTTCATTCCCATAATATTTTGACTTTATTCTCATAATATTCAAAAGTGGAATAAACCACGTGACTGATTTCTGACATAGTTTGTAGTTTTAGATTTACTTGTAATTATGACTTTATTCCCATAATATTTTGACTTCCATCCATCCTCTATGCCGCTTATCCTCACTAGGGTCGCGGGCCTATCCCAGCTGTCTTTGGGCGAGAGGCGTGGACTAGACCCTGGACTAGACAAACTAGACCATCATATGTTGACCTCTCATAATATTCTAAAGTGTAATAAGCCATGTGACTAATTTATATCCAACATAGCCATTTGTATTTTTTTGACTGGGAGGAATAAAAGATGTGATCCTCCACTTGTCCCAGACGGGACTGTTGATGTGAGTAGTAATAGTAGTGTTTCTTTAAAAGCACGTGACCTAGTGACTTCATGAATGAAACCACGTGATCCAAACATCAGTTGACGTCTGTCGTCTGAGCCCAGACTGAAACAAGCGAAGGAGGAGTGGATCCACCACACGGACCTGCCAGAAGGAAGAAAACATCTCCTCCATCCACCACTACATCACCCGACGCCCGCCTTCCAAGGGCGCCGGGTTTCACTTCCGGTGAGTCAAAAGTCCAAAACCCAACGTAAAACGGCCTGGAAGTGCTGAATAAACGCGTGTTTTGCTGAGTGTGCGTTATCCCGGTGTTGACGCCGAATCGTGTTTAAAAGCCCGGGAAGTGCTGAATCATCACGACCCGGTCGTCATCCAGTCGGGACCAGCGGTGCCGTCTCCAACCAAGCAACCGCTGACAAAGGAGGTCGCCGGTGCTGGCAAGCTGCTAAGCCATGTGTCGGAATTAGACGAGCGCTGACAGCAAAGGTCGGCTTTTGTGCTTTTTGTGTCAATGGCGTGTCTCCAATATGGCAGACTATGCAATGTATAATGCATGCAAAGAGTGAAATGAGCTACATGTAGTTAGTTTGACGTTAGCCGAGCGCCGTGCTGCTGACGGGTATCGACTTTGGTCATTTCACGTTAATGCGTCCTACTCTACTTGGAGTGACAGGAGTAAAAAAAACGTGGCGGTGAAGAAGAACCGCGCTTGTCTGTCAGCGGATAGCTTGAGAGAGATTCATCATGGAGAATCATTTACCCCGGTTCTTGTTTTGACGTTAGCTTTGTGAGCCTTTTCGCAATGTTTAGCGAATAATGGACGTGTGCTCGTTAATATGGACGTCTAATCCTGTTATTTTATCAACCTTAGTGAGAGGTGAGCGGAGGCACGAGGGGGAGCCATGGCAACATGGATACATGGCACCGGTGTTGTGTACTCGAGCGAGGACGACGGAGGCTTTTAAACAAGTGCATGCACCTCGTGGCGATGGGGGCGCTGACACCTGCTGTCACCATTCAGCGACTTCCATACGTACTTACTCTGCATAGCCTACGCGATCCAAAGTCTAAGGAGAAGTGCGCGACCACTCCGCATCCTCAGTGTACTGTAAACTGTGGAAATGCGAGACCGCTTAAAATGCTCCAAGGAAGTATGTAAGTACGCGACCACTACAAATAAGCTCAGCGTACTGTTAAGTTTTAACAAGAGAAGTGTGCGACCTCTCCAATTACTAAGTGTACTGTCGGCACTGTTAAAGTCCACTGTAAGTCTATAAATGTGCCATCACTCCGAATCCTAAGTGTACTGTAAGTCAATGTGTGCGACCTCTCCTAATGCTAAGTGTAAGTCTATAAGGGCGCAACCACTCCGATTACTAACTGTATTCAAGTTTTTAAGTGTCAGACCCGACCACTTCAATGGCTCAGCGCACTGTTAGCTGTAAACTATACAAGTGCATGACTACTCCAATTACTAAGTGTTCTGCAAGTTTATAAGTGCACTGTAAGTCTATAAGTGTGCGACCGCTCCAAGTGGTAAGTGTAAGTCTCTAAGTGCACAGTCACAACAAATGCTAAGTGTACTGTAAGTTTAGAGTGCCGCCACCACTCCAATTGCTCAGTGTGCTGTAAACTATAAAAGTATGCGACCGTTCCAAATACTAAGGGTAAGTATTTACTCTAATTACATGACCACTCCAAATGCTAAGTGTACAGTAAACTATAGAAGTGCATTTGTGCGACCACTCCCAATGATGTGTACGTATGTTGCCTCTCCAAATCCCGAGTGGACTTTAAGTCTATGTGTGCGACCACTCTTAATGCTAAGTGTAAGTCTATGAGTGCATGACCACTACAAATGCTAAGTGTGCTGTAAATCTGTAAGCCTGCAACCTTTCCCAATGCTACGTGTGCCATCGCTCTGAATCCTAAGTGTAAGTATACAGGTGCACAGATTGGGATGTGATTGTTTGAAATGAATGTTAACATTAGACTAAACCCTATGTCTATATCTCAGTGTGCTTTACATCAATTCCAACTCCTCTTATTCAGTCAGATGTCTATGTAACTAAGACGAGTAAAGACAACATGAGAGAACTTAGGATTGCATGATCTGCCGAGTGCACTGCAAGGGAAGAGTAATATGGAATACGGAAGAAAAGAGAAAGTTCACCCCCTAATGACTCCAAATCAGCAGCTTTACTTGGAGTCAGCACTCTGCTGAGTATATCAAAAAGTATGTAGTAAGCAAGTTGGCAAGTACTGTAATAGAGGGTCATAATGATGAAATAGTTGTATCAGTGTTTGAGAGAGGAGTAGACCCCCTTTACTCCTAGCACACACACACAAGCAAGCTAGGGCTAAGCTTTTTATACTCGGTATCAGTATTTAATCAGTGCTTCAAGTGCATTTCTCTGTCAAGTACTTTCCCCATCCTTCCCTGGTGTTCACAGTAATTGAACGCTGACCAGTGCTTATGTGTGCAACTTTGCTGATGGTGGCGGAGCGGCGGCAAAGCGTGCGGAGCGGGGGGGTGAAGGAAGAATGAGAGATGGGATTTGCTCAAAGATTGAGAACAAGGACCTTTTTGTCTTCAAGGCACTCCCCTGAAAATGCTGAGGCGAAGCAAACGCTCCCTCGCTTGACAGATGGCGTTTTCACTTGCTACTTATCACAGCTAGTTTCTTTGCCGCCTGTGTGTGTGTGTGTGTGTGTGTGTGTGTGAGAGAGAGAAAGAGTCAACCAGGCAAGCAGGAAAAACATTTAAATCTCGGTGAGTGTGAGAGGGTTACACACCAAGGTTACAATGGTGAGCATGCAAACGACAGTGTAGCAGTAGAAAGAGATTTTACGGTATCTGTTGTTGCATTGTTCTGTCGGTGTGGAACCTGAAGGTCACAGTCTCAGAGGGATGTGTTGGATTGTGTGCCGAAGAGCCGAGCAGGCTTCAGCAGCTCACATGCAAAGACTGGGTAGGACAGCTCCAGTGAGTGAGCTCTGTTCGCGAGACGGAAGGCGGTTGGGCAGATCGATAGTTGAGCGCAATGATGAAATATGCTGGAAGCAGATCTGCTGCATAATCATCACTATCCTGGCTGCTTTTTTCTATCCGTGTCAGTTTGTTGCTTTATGTTGGAACCCCTGGGACTGGAAAATAGAAAGGGCCTTGGATGGATTTATGCAGCTCAAATTATGCCATGTTGATACAAATAGGGGCATTTATAAAAAGGCATATTTTTCCTGGGTGTTTTGGCTTCTCGTCCACACTCATATTTTCCAAAACTCTGGCTTCAGTGTTTGTGTGTGGGCAGGTAAAACGATGAGCTTTTTGGTTTCTGTTGTGAGAATTATGTAACATGATCTCCCTGACATGATTTATTTCTCCTGATATTAGCACTTATCTTATCACTATTTTTTGTAGGGATGTCCGATAAATATCACATAAAAATGTGATATTGGTTGATATCAGTATTGGATTTTTTTCCCAATTATGAAAACCAATATTTAAAAAAAATAATGCATGTGTTCATTCCACCACAACAGATATGTCATGTTACACATATCTGTAACGGTATCAGCTGATATCGATATCGCAAATTGAGAGTTGGATATTATCGGACATACCTAAATTTCTTTCCTTAATATTTCAACTGTATGCTACTAAAATCACAAATTGTTCATTATATTACGAGTATATTCTTCTTTTTCTCCTTCCAACTTTACAACAAAATCATAGCTGATTTTTAAATTTCTGCTGTTTTTTCTTAAAAATGTTGTTGTTGAATTATATTCTTGAATGTGCCGTGGACCAATAAAAAACAGCCAGGGGCCACATTTTGGATACCCCTGCTCTAAGTGCTTCAAAGTTGATGTGGACTCCTTGAGGAGGATGCAACACCTTTGCACACAGATGCACTTCAAAACCAAAAACAGTGTAGCGTTTGAGATGCCAGCAGTATCTGTACATTTCTACCAATTGCATCATCTCCAAGCACCGACTTTCTGCATTGTCTGTCTTCCTGCAGTGTGCCCATAGCAGAATTGTGCTTTGAACTCCTGCAGCTTATTCATGTGACAACATGCACATATTGGATGGACATCAAGATGGAAAGAGAGTGAAGAAAGACAAGTGTGTGCCAAATGAAGCATCATTCCCTGTCACTGACAAAGAGTTTAAAAACTTACCTCATTAAAAAGTGTACACGATAATTATTCACGTAGGATTTTGGCATCTGTGCTTCTGAGTTGTTGTGTTAATGTTGGTAATGGATAGTTTGTTTTGGCATTGATCTTTCCCTATTGCTTCTTGTGAGGCTCACACACTTGTAAATAATAAACGTAATCGAATAGAATAGCACAGCCTAGACATCTGCTAATGGTTAACTAAATACAGTGGAACCTGATTAGCATCATGAATCCATTCCAGAAGGACCGACTCCAACTGAAACATACTCGGTTCGTTCCCTGTATGAGCTGTGTCAGAGTGTGCTTCTCATTGTCGGCAATAAGTCAGACCCATTTCCAGTGGGGGTTGGACTACGGCAAGGATGTCCTTCGCCACCGATTTTATTCATGACTTTTGTGGACAGAATTTCCAGGCACAGCCAGGGCATTGTGGGGTTCTGGTTTTGCTGGGTTGCAGATGATGTGGTACTGCTGGCTTCATCGAGCTGTGACCTTCAGCTCTGACTGGATCGGTTCGGAGCAGAGTGTGAAGCGGCTGGGATGAGGATCGGCACCTCCAAGCCTTGACCAACGTGAATTCAGACTTTCTATTCAATCATTTCAGCCTATAGTGGATTGACGTGGAAGGTTTAGTGTTGTTACAGTACATTATAGCAGGTTAATTGTTTCTTTATTCATCAACCACTCTCCAGCTAGCAGCTGAAGAGGAATGATACAAGTTGCAAATGCTTCAAGCATATGTACAGCATAGAGATGAGCATGTGCTCCGTCTCTGCACACTTGTCAACAGAGCGTGAGAGACAGTGATGGAAGCGCCATGAATTGTCTCTGTAATACAGCTGTGTCACAATAGAGTACAGCGGCAGAGGTGTGTGTGTGTATGTGTGTGTGCAGAAGCTTCAGCATTGGACCCAGGCTTCATTTGTGTTCACACTAAATGGGCTTCTTAGAGGAATTATTGCTATATGACTTACTATAGCTGAGCGTCACAGAAACAGCTTCCTCTCTTCTTTTGAAAAAAAAAGCCGAGCCGGAGCTCAACGGCCTGACCATGCTTTTTATCAGAATCATTCATTTGTTGGGAAATTGTCACCACACTCCAACTTGCTGTACCTGGAATGGGAAAAACATGTTGGCGCCAGGACTTTACCCTCACTTTCAAGAAGTGGCTTTAAACGCATACATAACCCTTTTCTACTCCCAGAAAAGGTTATTGAGTGAAGGGATAGTCATTGGCTTTGGCATCAAGTACACCAATAAAATCCTATGAGCGCTGCCTTTTACTTAAATGCTAATCAATACAGCACAGACAAGGCCGAGCAGTCCAAAACATGCCTGGGTCAGTGTGTACTTCCTGTTTGACTCCAGTTGGTAGTACTAATGTGTATCAAAGTTTCCATTGCAGCTTGAGCTGCTCACCCTGCTGCCACAAGTGAACGTTGATGGGAATTGATTATTTTTTGTTAAATCCTACTAAGTCACTGTCTAGTCAATTAACTGACTTGCTAAGTCATTGAAACAACCAATGGCAGTCAGGGTAGTATCAAGCTCAGACGCCTCAACTGTGGTACACTACAAATGAATACGTCGATTAATTAATTAGTTACAAATTAAATGAAACATAAATAAAGGCATTAGTTGATAATTACTAATAAAATACATGTTTTTAATGTAATGAATAAATAAATTGGTTGATTAAGTCGTGAAAATAATTCGTATAAAATTAAAATAAATTATTAAATAAAATAAAATACAAATAAACATTCAAATTAATAAATAGATTAAATTATAATAATACAAAAATGTATAAATGTAATCAATTATTACATTAAAATCTAACTAAATAAAATACAAATGTAATTGGCGACTTGTCCATAGGTATGACTGTGAATGTGAATGTCGCCCCAAGACAGCTAGGATAGGCTCCAGCACCCCCCGCAACCCTCATGAGGATAAGCGATAGAAATTGAATGAATGAATGAATAGAAATACAAATCGAATATACAGTATACAGATTAAGTACAAATAAAATGTAAATAAATACATAGTTACAATACAAAAAGAATACATACAATAAAAATACTAATTAAAGAAATGACGTAAAATACAAAACATTTGAATATATATTTATTTAAATAGTGCGGTACACTTGCTTTTGCATGAACACATGCATATAAACGTGAAAGGAACAATTGGAATGAATGATCTAACAAAAATTCAAATTGTTTCGTCACCACCCGGGCATGATCTCCTTTACAGTTGGGGTCCTCTACCTGGGAGCCCCTTTCGCTGGGGTTACTGCTATAGTAGCGCTCCATCAGTATCATGTTTGCGGCCCTGCTCCGGGAATGGAGCGTCCCCCAACACCTGACTTGGACCTTGCTGATCCGGACGCCATCCTAGCCGGTATGATTGTATCATTTAGTGTATAGCGTTAGCATGTCGTGTGAAGAGGATTGCAATTATACCATTTGCAATGATACTTTTAATACTTCGAATCTAATATGACACCTCAGGAAGAATGACCAGGACTCAACCGCTAAATGATGACAAGAAATGGTCTGCAATACTGGAAACAAACTATGCAGCCACATTAATGTGCACTTTCCAGATTGTATCCTTGCTGTCGACAGTAGGAGGACATGTTGTTTTAGTGGATGTTTGCTCGTCATGTTTTTCATAGCTATTTTGTTGAGACAAGGCAATGGTACAATTTTTGGGAGCAGAGCCTAGCTTTCTTCTTTGTCCTCATGTGCTCTTCATGTCTTCTGCTTCTCTCCGTGTTATCACTCTTATTTCACGCTCTGCATACTTCCAAGTTAATAGCTTCCTGCTCTCTGTTACACACACACACACATACACACACATCATCACACACTCGGTGTTCTCCCTTGTGTTTAGCCTCTTCACTCTCCATCATCTCTGCTGTGGGGCTGCTCCCTCTCGAGCAGGTTGCCATGATCGATGTTCTGATTCCTAAATCTCTGTTAGCGTCCCCACAGTGCTCAGCGTTAATTATTTAAGGCTCACAGCCCACGCAGATCATTGCGCACAAGCGCTGCCCCCTCCTAACGCACAACGTGAGACTTCAGGACAACTTTGACCATTTTATTTCATACACTTGCCTACTGTCATCTCAGTGTCCTCCCAGTGATGTTGCCCATTAGGCAAAAGAGGCGGATGCTTGCAACTTTGGGCTTTGAATTTTGAGGCTTCACTCTATCATGCTTTTTCAAAAATATATTTCAATAAATGGTATGTGTTTTTGCCTAAAATAATCATTTTTTTCAAGCATAAAGATGGCTGAATGAACTAAAATGCAAATATGAGGCACTCAGACGTGTTCAAAGACGTTGTGACCAGGATGAAAACATGCAGGCCAACAAGAACAGCCACCTCTGCCCCTGAGTGGAATGCAGTCCAGCCCCTCTGGAGAGGACTGCTTCCAGAGCCCTTGCAGCGTACTTCCCAGGAGGTCACATTTCACGTTGCACCCGACCCCTTTGGCAAGGTCATACAGATTAACCAGTAAAAATAGCATCCTATGTCTTTTTGTAAGTATGTACAGTAAATCGCAGATGGAGGGGTGCTCCTTGGGCGCCACTGTGGGTGTGGTTGTTACCTGCCAAGTTAGTGTAAGTTAGGATTATTGGCTAAAGATAGACTTTCCACTGCACCCTACTATTCTTAATCACTCGCTGTGTCTTCTTTTCTGTTTGTCCACTTGTTATGCTTGCATCCTCCCACACACAAAAGCCTGTGTAGCGACTAATCTGGCGATTTATTTGTACACGCTGTGTGTGTGTCTGGAAGTCACTTTCCAAGAAATTCCTCTGTGTGTTGTTACTGGCCTGCTGTGAAAGGTTTTTCTCCAAGAAGATTAATTAGAGTGCAGACTGAAGCCATACACGCACACACGCTCGCATGCGGTTGGTGTGCAGTACTGTGCATGAATGTTTGATACTCTTTATCCGACTGTTTATCATGACGACTGTTTCAGTTATACCCTGTGCGTGTGTGTGTGCATGTGCGCGTGCGTGCGTGTGTGTGTGTCAGATGGTCAGCAGTAGCCTGATTGCACCGGGTCAGCTTCAAAACTTTTCTAATTGGAGGTTTTAGTCCTGGTCGTTGCTGAGCTCAGTTCTTTTCTCCCCCCACACCCTTCCCCCGTGTTCTCTCCATCCTCCCTCCACCCACCCATATCCCCAACAGCTAAGCTCTTACAAATGTGTTGAGGATGCATTTTCACCCAAACGCCCTCCCACCCCCTCTGCCTGCCTCCTCCTGTCCTCTCCAGGCGCCCCATCCTTCTAACCCACCTCTGTCCTCCTCCTCTTTTCTGCCTCCCTTGTCATTTGCACCCCCACCCTTCATGTCTTCCCTCCATACTCAGCATTTTCCTCAGCTGTGGGTGTGATGTGTCCGCTGTAACGCTAATCAGGAGACGTCAGCATTCTTTCTGTCCTCTTTTACCTACTAGACGTGCTACCCATCACCTCCTCGCCCTCTTGTTTTTCTTCAGTCTTATCTCTGCTTGTGTTTCAGCCATCTTCACAGCATGTGCGTGTGTGCGTGCCTGCATGTGTGTGTGTTGTCTTTCAGCGGTAACCATAAGCACCTCCGCTCTTGAGTCGTCAGTGTTCTTTCTATAAAAATCCAGCCGAGCACAGCAAAAATGCTGTGTTGTAGCAACACTGGCATTGAGCACAGCACCCCTCATGCACGGCGAGCACCCCACCATGCACGGCGAGCACCCCACCACGCACGGCGAGCAGCCCTCATGCACGGAGGGAAGGACACTTCTGGCAAGCTGAAGATGAATGGCAATGCCTTTTCTCAGCAGATGAACTTTAAAGTTATAATTAATTAGTTATGTTATATATTGGTCCATTTCTGAAAGCAAAAATGACATTTATAGTTCATGGTGCCAGCCGTGATGCCAGCTGTGATGTCCCTGAATGCGCTGTTCATGCACCATCATGAGGTGCATGCCATTTTTGCATGCTGTCCATCCCGACACACAGCTGCAGATATTCGCTGGAGAAGAGCGTGCCACAAAGAGAGAGACAGCATCTCACTAATATAAACAGTCCCTTTAAATATGAAATATTTGAGTTTCCGCATTGACACTGCTCGTCATTGAGAGGTGCCAAAGCACCTGAGAACCTCTGGTATAATTCTTGCATCTGACAAAAGTCAACTCGCATCACAGTTTAGGAACGGAACTCTGACGTAACCCTAGGACCACCTGTACACAAATCTGACACCTCCTTTACGTGGACAAAAACAGCAGCTTGTCCTCGTGAAGCTTTCATCTACCCGATTACCCAATCATTGCATCGTATGTCACCTGGCGTGCCCGTTGAAATGCTAAAAGACGGACCGATAGAAGTGACACGAGACGACGTTTGGAGAGAGCAGGGGAGAGGAGTGAGTGAGGCTCGAAATCTGCTGAGTCATCATGACCGATCTCATGATGATCGCTTAGGAGCAGCAACAAGAGACACCCTTTATTGAAAACACACACACAGCACAATACAAAGCATGCCTTGTGAACGTCCACTCTGAGGACTGATCTCATCACTGGCTTCTTCATGTCCATCCTTTGCCTTTTGTTTGCACTTGTAAGCTAATATGTGTCATCCATGCACTTCCCACCATTGCTTCTGCACATCCGCGTGAGGTTTGTGTTTTCCAATGGACTCCTAACAAATTCTATCACTTCCTCTTCTCTCGTCTTCATAGCGACTGGCCTCCCGCCAACCTATAAGACGAAGGCATTGAGTACTATCAGTGTACACATCAGGAAACAGGAAGTCAAGGAAAATGTCAGCTATACACAAATGTCACATGTGACTTTCACTCATACAAGCTGTTACTTTGACCTGCTGGGTATTGATCCACCAACAGAAAGGCAAGTAGTTTTCTTTTACATGCATGAAAGTAACCCTGTTGTTTTGTGTAGGTCTGTTCAGAAGAACAAGGGTCCTGTGGCATGACGACGACAAACAAAGGAAATAAAGCCTTAAAGGTGAGAACATCAAGTACACGATTTGTATGCTTTAAAGGGTCCCTTACATGATTTATTGACTTTGTTTAAATATGTTGTATATTAATAATAATGTTCTAGACGGTGGCTGCACGGTGGACATGACTCTTTTCTGTAGCAACTATGACATTTTTTCCCTGTGTATGTGGAATTGCATCCTTTTTCAAAATGCATTCATGGCATACTTTGAAGCCAAATGCTTCCTGTAAAGCTGTTTCTTCATAGCAGTCATTAGTGAAATGATCACTGAAAAGAACAGAACTCGAGGTGGGCCTCCATCTGTCTCTGCTTGTCTGCACTTGTCCACTTGTCTTCGTCCATTTTTGTCTTTTTTGTCTTCATTTGAAAAAGAAAACAAACCTACAGTGTCACTGTAAACATCCAGCAGCAACACAACATTTTGGCATGACGACTATTTGATGGAAAATATACTGAACCAAGTCGACTTCGAGAAGAGTGCAATTAATGCATAACCAGGTGAAGTGTCCTGCATGAATAATTATTTTCAATTCCATTTTTTTTTCTAGGTGAAGCGAGAGCCGGGGGAGAATGGCACCAGCTTGACCGACGACGAGCTGGTGACCATGTCGGTGCGTGAGCTCAACCAACACCTCCGAGGGCTCTCCAAAGACGAGATCCTGCAACTGAAGCAACGCAGACGCACCCTTAAGAATCGGGGCTATGCAGCCAGCTGCCGGGTAAAGCGAGTCACCCAGAAGGAAGAGCTGGAGAAGCAGAAGGCCCAGCTGCAACAAGAAGTAGACAAACTGGCCAATGAAAATGCATCCATGCGTCTGGAGCTGGACGCGCTCAGGTCCAAGTATGAGGCCTTACAGACCTTTGCCAGGACTGTGGCCAGGAGCCCCACTGTGGGGGTTGGAGTCATGGCCGGGGGGGTAGCGTCCTCACTCATTGGTCCACTTATACCGGGTAAGGCAGCGACGGCGACCAGCGTGATTACAATAGTCAAGACAAAAGCAGACGCTCGATCTTGAGAGGGACTTGGTTGACTTAAAGGTGTGCCAGGATGGAATTCAGCTGCCTTTGCCACGTTTCCTGCATTTGCACTGCACTCATGGACATGGGTGATGTCAGTGCAGATGAAGGATTTGTGCTCATGCCTGCAAGAGGACTCGTTCACATGCAAGCAGGAGGACTCATGCTCATGCCAGCAAGAGAACTTGTTCACATGCATGCAGGAGGACTCATGCTCATGCATGTGAAGGACTCGTGCTCATGTAAGCAGTGGCAGAGATGACGCATGCTCGTGAATGCAATAGGACTCGTGCTGACGTAAGCAAGAGAGCAAGAGGACTTGTGCTCAAGCAAGCAGGGGCACACATGCTCATCAAGCAAGAAGACTCGTGCTCATGACAGCAGGGGGACTCGTGCTCGCTCATTGACTACAGGAAAACCAGACAGAATTGCCACTACTGCCAATGAAAAGTATCTTTAAAAGGCAATGCAGTTTATGATTGAAATGAGATGTTGTCGTCATGACAACTCGGAAAGTTGCACAAATGATTTTAAATAATTTTAGAAGACATCATATGACCTGCTCAATTCAGTGGCTGCAGATGAGTCCCATCTGGCTCCTTGATATAAATATAAATATACATATACTGTATATACTGTACATATATGACACAATTGTGTTTGTTCAATTGTGTTTTTACTGTTTCGTACCGTGTTGAGCTAGAAAATGTATTGTCTATGTGTGAATTGTTATACAGTATATGAGAAATTGGTATTGCTGTTGGTGGTATTTTCCTATTGCTTGTGTTGTATTCCAGTTGGCATCCATGACTTCCAAAGTAGCCACGTGATGACGGAAGGAGTGGAAAGACACAAACAGGAGCTTCCACTGAAATGTGGGAATAAGATAATACTGTACGTGCTGTGTAGCAGCCATCCTGGTGAATAACAACAGTTACCCGTTCATTTGACGGGCCTACGTCAACCGCTTATGTCAACGTGAGTCGGCCGGGGTTCTGCCGCGCTGACCCTCAAATTTGAATGGTCGTTCAAAACAGTCATCGCATCAGAGTTGCAACTGACAGGACCTCAAAGCACATTCTTGGAAATGTGCAGTCACGCCATGACGACAAGCTTTATGCTACAATTAATTTCTCATGGTGTTCTATTGACAAAGAGTCTGTCCGTACATGGTCACGTGTATTTTATAAATGGCTTTGCATTGTTTGTATGGACTTGTAACATTTTGATATGTCTATTTTGCAATTGTACCAAAAGTGTCTTAACTACTGATAGCTTTCTTCTTTCTCTAGTGTCTAGATATGTGTGTGTGTGAAGCTGTGAAAAAGTCATGTGACGAGGTATGTATTGTTAACTTTCACTGAGTAAATGATGACAGGCACGCTTTTGTTTCGTTTTTGATAGCTTAATGTCCCATATTCGTGATGCAAGCTTGTCCTGTGGTGCTGGGAGTGATTCACCCCCCCCAAAAAACACTTTGGTGTTGTGTGTGTGTGTGCGCGCTGTAAGCATATTTCATTTTTGGATATATGTCAGGGAAGTTATTGTACTTTGTGTTTTGTCAAATATTTGAAGTTCGTATTCACCGTGTTAATGACGCTGTGATGGTTGCTTTATGTGTTACGTGGATTTAATATGCAAACAGGCAGAAGTATTTTTTGATCCATTTCATTTGGGGTTTTTTTCCCTTCAGTGTCGAGCCATGTCTGTGGTGTCCAAAGTAGTCCAAAGCCCCTGGGGGGCACTTGCAGCCAGAGGAATATAAAAAATCAATGTCAAACCAAGGATGATGAAGGAAAAAAAAGTTTGTTACGCAAAATAAAAACAGTTTTTTCTTCCATATTTGCTGTTTTTTTTGCTTTAATTTTAGAATAAGAAAATCAACCATGGGCTGCACATTGGACACCCCTGGCCTATATCATTCTATTTATAGAGTACATGGATATGTCGTGTAGTCAACTCCAGTGTGTCTTATAAACAAATGAAGAATATCAAAGTGTTTTTCTGTATTTTATCATTTTGGTCACCCTGACTTTGCTATTTGTCAATGTTTGATGGAGAAGATAAGAAAACTAATGCTGGCTCTTTGACTCAAGTCAATGCTAAATGTTAATCATTGACTTGTCATCATCCTGCTGGGCCAATGGGTGAGGAGTTGGCCATGTTTTCATGCAGAATCAGGCCACCGAAAAGCCTTTGCGATAGCCATCCGTGTCATGCCACTTCATGAAAATGTGATGTGATATGTGTAACCTCCCATTAGTAGGAGGAAATGAATTCATCCTTTATAACAACACTGGACTATTTTTGAGTTGTTGTTTATTTGGACGCTTGACTCCTGTTGTCCAGGTGTGTTTACTGCTTGTATGTTTCTGAAGGTGTTCCGTGGTGGATTTGAAGCTGTAGACATGTATTGAGTTTGTGTGACAATGGTGCAAATATAATACATTTTGTACTTTTTCTGTATGAATTATTCTTACTGTTTCTGTGGGAAATGACTGAAAATGTGACAGTCTTTGTATTTATCTTAAAGTAAATCATTGCTTTTTGTAGATACAAAGTGATGATGACAAGGTACTAGTAATTATAGGACTAACTATCATCGTCAGTCTAATGTTTAATTTATTGATGTATATACACTTTATGTCAATAAACACTTTATTTTGTATATGAACAATAAACATGCTTTAAATGGATGTCCTAATTCTTTATTTCGTTTTATTTAAAAAATAAATTACTGTACATTGATAAGTAAAACAAAGAAGAACAAATAGTTGCCAGGACTAAAACCGACTACAAAACCTTCAGTCAACACCTACATGACCCCCACTGGGCATGTGGTCACGTGACACCAACATGTAGCTCCAAATGTGACGTATATTCTCCGGCATACTTTTTCAACTGCAATGTTTTGACCGTGAAATAGCAAGGCGCTAGTTACCCTATAGGGGGCAGTAGCGCTGAAGCAGCTCTTAGCAGCACTCTTCTTCGTGCCCTCGGCTGGAGATGATGAAAACATGGAAAACAACGACTTTGTACATGTTAATGCAATACATCTACAGTGAACGTGGTGCCTGGAAACGACAGTTTATCCTGTGAAACTAAGTAAGTCTTTTGTTATGTTTATATACCAAGAATTGTATTATATAGTTCACGTAACCAATCCAAACTCCGCTCCTGGTCTTGTGGCTCCCCAAAGTGTCAGTTTTACTTTATCCGGGAAGAGAGGCGGTAAAACGTAACGCAATTTAGCAACTGTTTGTCGATTGTAGGTTATGCTTCTGTTATTCACTGTTCTGTTATACCCTTTATAAGATTACCTTTCAACCTAAAACCTAATTAACGACCACCAGCGCGCCAGTTGACTTGCCAGCTAGCTAGCTAGCTTGGTGACATCATAACTAACGTTATAAAAGACTGAATCATACTTTAACTTGTTGCTAATGTTATTCGCCACCAAACTGCAGGTAAATCCAATGGAAGACTACGATACGTTTATGCTGAAAAGGTTTTCTCTGCTGAGGAAAAAAGAGGAGGAACACAAAGCTCCTGCTTCTTCTGCCATTTGCTTCTATGGACGTCCCATCCTGCCTCCTGTGGTATGAACCTTCCTTTACCCCGAGTTTACATGTATCCCTCTTGGGTGGTGTGAAATATACATTAGAACCTATGAAGCATCTCCATGTGGTACTTGACCAAAGATTGCATCTTAATGGAGACAAATGTACTGCCGCTGTCAGGATGCGTTCACAATCGTCCTTTTTGGTCCGGTTAAAATGAACTGCAATCCGATGGCTCTGTTCGTTCTGTTTGGTATGCTTGAGTACGCACCCTCAGTCTGATCCTTTTGGTCCTGGACTACGTTCACACTTGACCAATTGGACCGTACTAGAAGAGCAAAAGGACTGGAATTCGTTTTGAAAGGAATCCAAATGACAGGCGTGAACATGAACCACACCAACGACAAGAGAGCGGGACTCTGCACGTCACGAGATGCAATCAAATGGCTGCATGTTTGCCAAAAAAGGTGGAAATATATTGACAAATCTATAGTATCCATACCTAAAGAGCAGGGTCGAGCCACTTGTGCTTTTGTAAGATGTACAACTTTCCTGTTTTTCTGTCATATTTCCCATATTTCCAAATACAAATGTTTATGCATATGCTCAACTGAGCATTCTTTGGTCAGTTGACAAGAACGTAAGGGTAAACACCGACCAAACCACCAAGTATTTTTCAGTTTTATTTTGAATACGCACACACTTATTTATCAACTACCTTTCTACAAAGCAATATACAGCACTGTACTGATGCTTGAAGTGTTGAATTGTTACACATCATGTGGGGCTCCAGGCAATTTTCATGTGGCGTGACTCTGATGGCTGTGTTGTGTTGCTAACAGCTCACAGAGAAACGAAGACGGCAAATGCAACAACACAGAAAAGCAGCGCATGAAAATGCTGTCAGTCAGAAGTTGAAGGACAATCAGAAAATGGCTTACGTGCAAACAATTCTACATAATGTTCAGGTAATGCTTTAATGACCCTTAGAAGAGCATTTTTTAAATATTTTGTTTTATATATATATATAATATTATATTTATAATTTAATATTTAATTATGTCTACTATATTGGGTAATACCAGTGTAAAGGTGAAAATAGGGGTGTTATATGTATCTAGGGAGCTCTAAATCGTTAAATGGAACAAATTACAACAAGGGATTACTATACAAAAAAGACATTTTGGTGTTAAATGATATGTTTAACATGTCACATATTAAGTGGCTTCTTCCAGAATATAAACAGATTTTTATTATACCTGTATACGGTCATTTCCATACTATAGGCTGCACTGGTCTATAAGCCGAAGGTGTCCACGTTGTAACACGTTGATATTTAGTACACAGAAAGATGTTACACAGAAGAATTTGTTCAACTTTTGGTTAAAGAAATGCTTTTTTCCAAACGGTGCGTATAATATGGCGAGTTAAACAGTGGCCTACCTGGAACGTCATTCATCGCCGTCCTCATCCTCCTCCTGGTAACTAAAACCTGGTTGGTGATAGTGGACAGTTGGCGGTGTGAGCATTCCAAATATTGTAATTCCTCTTGTAATTTCACACTTGATCAAACTTCCTTAAAGGGGACTTATTATGCTCATTTTCTGACCCTTTGTATTGAGTTGTGGTCTCCTATAGAGCAGCTAGACACAATAACCCACACAGAACACTTTTTAGATTTTGCAGAATCTGCACCTATTCCAGCTGTATTCCACCAATTTCCTTTGATTTGTGCTTCCTGCCAAAATGGTCTTTTTTCATTTATTCCACCCGCCTCCAGGCATGTCCACTCCGCTGTGATTGGTCACACGGCCAAAGTGCTTCCTAACTATGAACCATATAAGGAAGTCCACCCCTCTGTGACATCACAAAGGGGCAGTTTTACTCGCCTTCTGAAACCCAGCCTTTTGAGCCATCCCAAACTTCTTTTAGGGCTTATGGTTTAACACGAGAATACAACATTCTAACTACATGTATAGGTCAGAAAAGTGGAAAAAGCATAATAAGATGGTTCAGATCAAAACATGATTGATATTAGCCTACACTTTAATACTTCCTGAAGATGCACTCATGGGAACTATAGTTTGCCATAAATTAGCTGTATAAGCAAAAATAAAATAGACTTGTTTCCATTTCTGTAGTTTGTGTTAAGTGTCTCTTACAGTCCAGTCCAGTACAACTTAGAAACTTTTTGTCCTCTTTATTACACATTTTTTGACTGATACTCCAGAAAATACGGTAGAGCATTTATTCACTGCTGTAAGAACGTTGATTCACTTCATAGATTAAAACTGTTCTCTGAATTGCAGCTAAGGAATTCACCGACATTGGCGGACTTGCTTCAAGAACTGAAGGTCGATGCCGAATCTTTGTGTAACTCCAGTGAGTGCAGTGCTGATACCGTACAGGAAACGACTCGACCACGAACACGTGGTGGCGCCCTCGTCTCTTCTCGTGTGACACCTCAACAAAGTAACCAAGAAAGATGCCCTGTTGAGCAACGGGAAAAGCAACAAGTCTCTCAACCATGTTCTTTTGAGAGTGTGAATCACTGGTCTGCATCCTCAGGCTATGCGACTCATGAGAATATGAAGAATGCCACTGTCTCAGAAAGTCTGGACTTGATGAGTGTCTGCTTAGTGGGAGGCAATTACACAAATGACTTTTTCCTTCACAACACCTCCAACACTATTGCCAGGATGCCTGATATTATTAGTTACCCTCCCATCGATGGAGAAGAATTGGAGAGAAGTGGACTGGAGTCATCCTTTGGTCGTGATTTTATAGGAAGGACTGACAGTAGTTGTAGCATAATTCCACAGGATTCCGTCACAAGTGATCATTTTCCAGGAGAGAAAAGTGCAAACGGTCGAGTGGACAGTGCTAAGAGTCCGGGTAAGTTCCCCGAACCATCCTCACTTCACAAGGACGAAGGTCAAAGGTCTGAGAAAGTGATAGTTGCCTGGAAAAGCTGCAGCTCTTCAGACATTCCCAAATCCGCTCAGTCGCCATGCATTGATTGTTGTCCAAGCACTGAACAGCTTATTGAGCATGACCCGGGAAAAACGGCACCAGCGGACAAGCAGATACCCCAAGCACAGTCGCAGCCACCTCACCGCCCCAGCCTTCAGGACTTGCTGAAGAAATCTCAGGAGTACCGCCGCCAACAGAGGATGCTCAGGAACCAAGCCAGAAATGCTCGAATCCAAGAGCGAGCACACGAACAGCCCAGAGTGGAAGAGCAGAGCCTGTCTGATAAGGAGAATGATGGGTTTCGCTATAAAAGTGCAGAGGGGAGGAGGCCTAAAGAGCGAAGATGCTTATTTAACAAAATAGTTAATGCTACCTGCAAAAAGCCCAGTGAAAAGTTATTTCAGGAGGAGTTGATTGGCAAAAAGGCAAACTCCTATTTGGAAAGAGTCCCTGAGCAGATCCTGTTCCCTCAGCAACGGCCTTTATCCATTGAAAGATGCCAAACCCAAGATTATCAGACAACCAACGTTCCCATTACTGTTGAAGCAAAAGGAAATCATCACTCCATCCCGGTGCCCAATTTCTCCAAGAGTCCTATTTCCAGTCAAGTGTCAAGTCCAGATGAAACGGGCAAGTTCAGGGGGAAAGCTCTGGTTTCTTCAAGCTTTAGCGAAAGCCACAAAGCTGAAGAAGAAGGGAGCCTGGGACAGCAAAGTGATGGACCAAGTGTTCTTGCTGATGATTCACAGCACATAAAGCAACTGGAGTCTTGCCTCTTCAGTTTAAAAGAAGTTATATCCGATCTAGGCTCCTCTATCCTGGACATTGAGGGAAAATGGGAGGATAGGTCAGATGAGGACCACGCTGGAGAGAAAGTCCACAGGCACCAATTGGTTTCAAGCAGACAGTCCCTTGACTTTTGCAGAAATGTGGTTTCTTCAGTGCTGTGGGAGAAAGGAAAAGACGCCGTTCCGTTCTCTGAGCTCATTCTGGTCAACAATTTCACCACAGTGGGGGGAAACAAGGAAAAAGGCTTCCACAAGAGTTCAGGACAGCCACCAGCCAAATGCAGTCACTCTGTAGCCCAGGGGATGCAAATTTGTGATGTTTTCACAAGTACACTATCGGATCCCACACTATGGCAGAGTGCTTCCGTGCCTACGGAAAGAAAGAGTGACACCACCGAAGAAGGTGACGGCTCCATTCACCTGCTCTCTCTCAACCAATCATATGATGTGGACACACCGTCTGGGATGTGGGACCTTGAGGTTTCAGGATCTGACCGGGGCTCCAGCAATGACTTTGCTCAAGGGAAGCAACTAAACCCAGAGGGGGTGGTCGGGACAGAGGGTATGTCATCCAAACAGATGGTCATGCACAAGAACATGGACAGAAGTGCTGCACCCACTGGCAGTGAAGACATCCCAGAGGGTAAACCTGGCTGCACAGGTAAGACCCACACTTCAAGAGCAACGCATGTACAGTGTAATATAGTAAAAATGAGGTTTATCCCTGGTGGGGTCATGCGCCACTCACCTGGACATAGGTTTGATTCCTGGCCAAGGATGTGCCTGGAAGGGCATCTGCTGAAAAAGACCAGAATGTTTTACAAATGTTGCAATATCTAATTAAAACAATATTAATAGACACATAGTCTGCATAACAACACTCTCAACCATGCAGCTCTTGGGTTGGAGGAGTGGTTTGTGGACTGTTTTGGACGTGCAGATGTTGGTGTCAAATAGAAGTTCCCTTATCTTGACAATCCATGTCATTCTGTTCTCCAGCTGTTGAAGAATAATAAAGTTCTGCTCGAGACCAACACTGTGTGTTCCTGTCACACATTGGATCACGTCAAGGTCACCAATGTGGCAGTTGAAAGGAACACACAGCCAGTTTTCATTCATTCTCATGGAAAGTGTCCAACTTTCAATATGAGGTGTGTCAGAAAAGTTCCAGAACTGTTGTCACAAAAGGCGTACTTCAAACCCAAGCTACAAAGCTACTTAAAACAAAGTTTTCCTTTTCAAAGCAATCCCGCTGGAGTCCGTCATGTACTCCTGGAAGGATTCTTCCAGTATCCTTTGCGGCTTTGTCGTCAGGGCCATCTTGATGTCAGCCATGTCTTGAAACCCCCTTGATGACCATCTTGACCTTGGGCAAGAAGAAAAAAAAATGACACACAGCCAGGTTGGGTGAATAGGGAGGTTGCTCCAGCACAGTGTCGTTCTTCCCAGCCAGGAACTTGCGCGTACACAGTAGACCTACTGGCTGATCGGCACAGTGGAGGATGCCCCTAGCCTGAAAGAAACCCTGAAACCTTTTTGACACACCTCGTATGTCTAAGGCTTCACACCTGAACTTCCTGCCCATGGAGCGGTTCCTGACATTTTTCATGTCTTTGTAAGTCTATATATTACTGAGAAGCCTTGAAAGTAACTTTTTCCGCTCATAGAGGACTCTTCCACACTCCCCTTCGACCCAAACCCAGCCAACTCAATCCAACATTTGCATACTTTAACTGCCAGTTAGCAACAATAGTCTGGGATATATATATATATATATATATATATATATATCAACAATATGCTTGGAATTGATTTCAGCTATCTCGCCATGGAGAGCCAGTCGTGAGGAAGAACTGAGACAAGTCCATGCTGCGCAGGTCAGAGCCCTGCAAGAAGAGCACAGGAGACAACAGGAAGAGCTGCTCCAGGTGACTCGTCTTCTTTTTAAAATATGATGGCAGAACAGTTACCCTACCCTCTTCATGGACCACGTCTTGCATGGCGTTACATCACCTGCTGCGCTTGCAGGGTTGTAAGGGTGTCATTCCTGCAGCTCAGACATTCTCCACTTCACCTAGTTTTGCAACTCTACCCAGAGACACCTGAAGAATCTGTGTTTTCCTGTAGCTTCATTTGAAACCTGAGGCAGACGGTTTGAAAGGCATCGGGACCCCTCACAATGTTGCATTACCTGAGGTGCTTCGTGGACGCACTACAAACATCTGCTCATTACGAGAAACCTCCAGACTCTGTTTCCACCCAAGATAAAAAAAAAACGCAGGGGTTCTGACATAAATGTTTCATCACGTCCCGAAGAATCATGGTAGCTGGTATCATGGCCACTGCGTGTGTGTGTTTACGTACTTCAAGGGCTGTTCTTTAGCATCCTCCCCTCAGTCTCCAGCTTGTATGTGTAGTACATGTTCTGGTCTATTTATCACAGGTTGATTTGATATATGCCTAACAACAACATTGTTGATGTCAGCTGTAAAACGAAAAAGGGTTTGTGATGAGACGAGAGCTTGAGCTGGCTGGAGTCTGCAGCAGGGAATTGACCCAGAACAGGAAAGGATGGTTTGTTTAATTCATGAGCGTCTGTGGTTAAGTGCCAGATCGTCCTGCCGTGCGCCACGGCTAATGGGCTCTCTTCTCTTTGTTTTGTCTCGGTCCTGCCCTGCTGTCCTCTCCGCCTGTATTCCTACCTTTCATCCCCGTCGTCCTTCTGCTTCTCCTGTGCTCCACCCCTGTGTCATCCCTCCCTTGCTGTCCTTTCCAATTCAGTATGGGCCAACCTTTTACCTACATGCATTGTGAAATCACGTCTTGTCTGCTTTTCCTTCTCAGGCATTGTCAGCGCGTTACCACCTTGTCCTGAGTCCGTCCTTCCTGTGCTCTCATCTCGAGGACAAGATGACGTTTTCTCAGCCGTGTCAGGTATGACATTTGCCACTAGTATGAAACAACCTGCTGTTGTTTATCTGTGTCACTGTTTAAGAATGAACACACACATATAAGCCAGTAAGGTCTAAGAATCAACAAGTTGTTTTGTCATCTCATGTGCACGCAAATGGATGCACCAACAGATGCCAGCAGAAGACCTTGAGAGTCTGTGGGAAATTAATGACTTGTCACTGAAGGAATTAGCATTCCCCTCAGGGTTTGATGATTCACCCTGCTCATCGCTCCTTTCCTCTTCATTAGCCTCCCAGCGCACACCTAGAGCACTGTCGCCCCCTGCTGTTAGCTGCCATCAAAGGCTACCTGACGCGCAGGCTGCTCAGGACGGAGCGAGTGGCACAGCTGGTGCGCACCATCGGGGTGAGTGAAGCCAATATTGTCCCATCCGTCACTCACTGGATCCCACCACAGTCTGCTGCAGCCGTCTTGTCGTCCCGGTTTGCCATTTGAACGGCAGACGAGGCGAAATGCACATCATGGGATTCTCTCCCTATTCATCCAGTCGTTGACTGTCAGTTGGGATTGTGCTTTATCTTTTAGGACATGCAGCAATTTCTGCAGGCTTTCCAGCAGCATGATCCCAAAGGTGAAGTGTGTAGCAAAGAGGACCGTCTACTGCAGCAGAGAGTCGCTCTGCAGGTAACCAGTCAGTCACGTGTTGTACCTGCCCCTTGCAATGCAGTGTTTCCCACAGGTTCCAAGCAGCGTATTTGTCAATGCATTTTGGCCTTTCGCCCCAAGTCAAATGTACGTTTTTGTCCTTAAAGTAGATGACCTCCACTGCATGGAGTTGCTACACAGACATTATAATGTGTTTGTGAGCGAGGGTGAACAGATGGCACCAAATATATTCATGGCAGGCCACCACAAATGAATGAATGTATGGAAAATCCTGCAATGAGACAGCAGTTTCTCCCAACGTACGCTGACACATTGCTATTTCCCCACTTCCAGTTGAGGGTGGCACGTTACGAGGTCTACAACATTTTCTTCTGCCTGTCAGTGACTGAAAGGATGCAGCTGATAAGTTTGGACAGGGAGCTGGCAAGGCAGAGAGTGCGCCGACGACAGGTAAGCAATTGCAGTTTGAAAGAAAAGAATTCATGCATGTCATGCAGATTTTTCATTGCCTTAGCCCGAATTAAGCATTTTCAAGCATGAAGATGACTAGGTGAACTAAAATGAAAATACAAATGCAGTTTGAGGTTAGAGGACGTTGATGTACTGCACTGGCCACTAGGGGTCACTAGTAGTACACACACCAGACTTGATTGAGGTCAACAACAATTATGGCAGGTTTTTATTATCTCAGCACAAGCACAATAATAACAATATTAATCATCATAATCCCATTAATAACACGGTGTACTGTTGTGACAGTTCTCCAGCTAAAATTCTACTCTGAATCTTTGATGTCACTTCACACGTCCACACGTCCAGAAGACATTTATTCAAACACATGCAAGCACCAGTCCCATTCTCTTCATTATATGTACTACATCGGGTAATGTGAGTGTAAAGGTAAGTATAGGGTTGTTATTCTACAGTACATCCCGAATCCCAATTTTTTTCCCACAGAATGATGCTGCCACCACCACCGCTTCACTAGGGATGGTATTGGCTTGGTGATGAGCGGTTCCCGGTTTTTCCTGTTTGGAATGATTGGAATGAGATTGACATTGTAGGTCTATGCATAAAGCACTGCCAACTGATGCCATATTCTTCCAGATGGGACATACACACTGTCCCAAAGGAAGGAGCTCTCTCTCTGCTGCAACACAAAAGTCCCTCCAGAGAAAACGAGGCATGCTGTGAGTATTGTCATGACTTTTGTCCCACATGGGAGATCCCAGCTTATAAAAACAACATGCAACGTGTCCCCCTGGGGAGCCAGTGTAGGCTCACTACATTTTGTTTTTGGAAACAGCTGAACCGCGATCTTCTCTCACCCCGCAGGATCCAGAGGAAGGTGTCAGAGCGTCACAAGACCGGATTCGCTGGTGTGCAGCTGCTCGAAGCGAAGCCAGGACAGCTGAAAACAAAGCTTCTGAGGATCTCCCTCAGCTCCAACTCCTGCAGACCCCGATGACTGACGACTTTCACATTGACTTGTTTTTCAAAAGTCATTTTGCTGATTTAAATTTTAGATTTGCTGTGAATTCCTTGATATTCTCCCACCAATGTCCGTAAGATAGTGAGTCAAGTCAACGGCCACAACCACTGTCATGTTTCCCAGCATTAAAACACGCACATGTTTTCACACACTGGAACATGTTCTGGTTCAAAATAAGCTTCAGAGTAGCTAGTTCGCCAGTTGGAGGGGCTTCTCTGGGGGATGGATGCTACACTGCAGAACTATTGTGGACCTTTAAAGAACGTTACAGTATTCTGATGACCTTTCTTTACTCTTGTATTTGAGTACTGTGCTTTTCCCAAGTGTTGCCTTAATTATCTTAGTCTTAGAGTTTTTATCCATAGTGAAGTCTTATTTATATTTGTAAGTATATTATATTTGTTCAAAAATAAACATTTTTACAATTTGAACATTGCTCTTTTTTGGATGTACCACTGAAGGGATGTCTAGTGTGGCCACATGGGGCAAGCAGTTTTGGGTTTTTTTTTCTGCTGCAAATTATCCATCCATCCATTTTCCTTCATCTATCCGGGTCGCAGGGGCAGCAGTCTCAGTGGGGAAGACCAGACTTCCCGGTGCCCGGCCACCTCCTCCAGCTCCACTGGGAGGTCACCAAGGTGTTCCCAGGCCAGCTGTGAGACATAATCCCTCCAGCGTGTCCAAGGCCTGGCCCGGGGCCTTCTCTCGGTTGGGCATGCCCGGAACACCTCACCAGGGAGGCGTCCGGGAGGCATCCAGACTAGATGCCATTATTGAGTCTGAATGGGCCATATTCCTTGCCTCCTTTGCTGAGGGAGCTGATTAGAGCTGTAGCCGTAAGGTGGTCGGTGCCAGTCGTGGCGGCAGGCCCTGAACCCGATGGTGGACACCAGAGGTCAGGTGACGGCGGTTTGTCGAGGCAAAAACTCTGTGGGAGGAATTTCGTGAGGCCATGGAGCTCGACTTTCGGTCGGCCGCGAAGAGGTTCTGGCAAACCGACCTGCGCCTCAGAAAAGGGAACCAGTTCCCGGTCCACTCTGTTTACAGTGGGGACGGGGGCCTGCTGACCTCGACTGGGGATGTAGTCGGATGGTGGAAGGAATACTTTGAGGCCCTTCTCAATCCCACTGACATATCGCTGATAGAGGAAGCAGAGCCTGAGGACACATACGTACAGCCATCACTGTAGCTGAGGTATCTGGGGTGGTCAAAATGCTCCTCAGTGGCAAAGTTCCGGACGGGTTCCGCCCAGAATTCCTCAAGGCTCTGCTGGATGTTGTTGCTGCAAATTATTTTGTTTTTTAATTTCTACAAACAGCAAAACTAACAAAAATCGAGCAAAATAACAATTTGAAGCGTTGACAATGATGGCAAATAACAAACACATTTGTTGTCTCAAGAAAGTATAAATTCACACAAAAAATAGTCCCTCGTTGGATGTGTACGGCCTCCCAACAACAGGGGGCGCTACTGCGTTTCACCTCACGACAACATCCGGTTGGTATAACGAGCTTTGTTTTGAAAAGGCGACAACCGCTACTCAAATGCTAAACACGGAATGGCTAACCAGACAAACCTCGATGGGTCTTCCAGGACGGAGAGAAAAGCTTTAGAAAAAGCCAAGATACTCCAAAGAGAACGTGAAAGGGAAGCCATTCGGCTGGTAAGCTCAAACAAAAAAAACATTAGCGGCTAAGAAAAAGTGTAGCTAATTGTACTGTCCATGGTGTTCATCGTGTATACTCTTAGGTAGGACGGATTCTGAAGAAAGCAGAAGCTGACAGGTCGGAGGAGGAAGCCTCGGTGCTTCTTCTGCACAGAGACACTGTGGACGAGTTCTGGAAAAAGCAAACACGCAGAAATGAACTGAAGAGGAAGCAGGAAGAGGTCAGTCAATGCTAACCTATTAGCACAAGGAACGATCTCGTTTTCCACCGCTGTAACACTGAAGTGCTTTATAATATTTTATATAATCTTTTGATGTTTGACAACTTTTTGTTCTTTTTCTTACATTTATACTATACAGCCCTTGCTATTCAACTCGGCTTGTGGTTAAAAGGCTTTATAAATAAAGATGGTGTGGCGTGATATATACATACGTCTTTTCTTTTTTGCATAAATAGGATTAGAGACGATGGTTGACTTCTTTACCCTTTGAAGTCCGGGGTTTTTTAAGCTACTTTTGCGCTGAATTCGCATGAAGAGAATAATAGCAATATACAATTATTAATTATATATAAATGATAAACACAACACGTAATTATTAGAATAGGTTACCTTAAAGATTAATGTCAACAAATTATGTGTCCCTTACGAATGCAGAATACCACATATTTGTCGCAGATGGCCACTTGATGGCAATGTTGGCTCACCTTAGCTGATGGCAGCCCCCCAGTCGACTAGGCGTAATATTCTCATGAAAATAACCTGCTAATTGTTTGTGCTTGCAGGTGTTTGATGATGCAGAGGAGCTGAAGACGAAGGTGAGACAGCTGGCGATTGCGGTCCAACAAGCCAAACATTTGGTGGTTTACACGGGTGCTGGAATCAGTACGGTGAGCTAAACACACTCCGATGCTTCCTTTCAGCAAGCTGATGGTGTCTTTTGATTGTAGGCCGCTTCCATCCCTGACTACCGAGGGCCTAATGGTGTTTGGACACAGCTGCAGAAGGGCTGTGCAATCAGGTGAGGTCAGATGTCATCTCATTCACGCTTCATCCTGTCATTTGACATGTGGTTCTTTGCATGCAGCTCTTCAGACCTGAGTAAAGCAGAGCCCACACTCACACACATGTGCATCAGGATGCTTTATAAGGACATGCTGGTTTGTTCGACCGCTACGTAACATTCATATATAGTACTGCACATGTACACGTGTAATATTCTGTGTGTTTGTAAAGGTAAGGCATGTTGTGTCTCAAAACTGTGATGGCCTCCATCTACGTAGTGGTCTTCCCAGACATGCCCTGTCTGAGCTTCATGGAAACATGTTCATTGAGGTGACGCACACAAACACTACTAAAGCTTATTTTATTACTCATGTTCAATCTACCAACACGCCTCTGTCCTTCAGGTGTGTACATCCTGTTCTCCAGTCAGGGAATACGTGCGTTTGTTTGACGTGACAGAGCGGACATCGCTGCACCGCCACGGTACTGGACGCAGGTGCTTGCACTGCGGGAACGAGCTCAGGGACACCATCGTGCACTTTGGGGAGCGAGGAACTCTGGAGCAGCCTCTCAACTGGAAGGGAGCTGCAGAGGCGGCCAAGATGGCTGATGTCATCCTTTGCTTGGGTTCGAGTTTGAAGGTATGTAGGTCACGTCAACAACTGTAATGTAGGAATCAGGGATGCACCGATTAGCATGATTTCACTTCCGGTCCTGGTCCAGATCAACCGCATTGGATAAAAAAGGAAAAAAATATCAGCAAATATAGCTATCCGCATAGAACTCTTTAATATTACACATATCAGGTCGTTACATTATCATCATTATTGATTTGAGATCAAGTGGTAATAAACTCATTTCCACAGGCAAGTATGTGTTGCTTTTGTTTGTTTTTTGTAGCCACCCAGAAGTTTTGTGTAGTGTTAAATAATGCTCCGATTGATTGGTATCAGCCGACATCAGTGGAAAAGCACGGTATCGATCTCGGCCGATGCTTGCTTTTAAAAAGTGGATCCCCGCCGCCCGCTGCAGCATCCAGACCAAGCATGTCTACCGTGTGTGGGACTTCCTGTCTTTGTGAGAGTGACAGAAGTTCTGCACCCTGCAAAACGTACCTAAAAAAATGTCTCACCGGGGGGTGGTGCTCTGAAAAGCTTTACATTGGTGGGGCTTTTGTCTCTGTTTAACGATTTTCGGCTATTGAGGTTCCCTGATGCTCTTGTAGCTATGTTTGACAATATTCTTGTAGCTATGTTTGTGGATACTCTTTTGCCTATGTTTGCTGATATTTTTCTCGCTGTATTTGGTGACTACGTTAAAGCACAGACGTGGATCGGCAATCTCCACAGGTGGCGGCTGCACGTTCCAGTATATGAATTTCGCTGGTATCGTAATCCTATACCGATACTGTTATCTCTACAGGTGCTGAAGAAATACGCCTGTCTGTGGTGCATGAACAGACCAGCAAAGAAAAGACCCCAACTGTACATCATTAACCTCCAGGTCCTTTAATTTTTAGCATTTGTTGTGTGACATTTTAGTACGATTGGTCTTGAAGTGAATCTGTCTCTCTTAGTGGACGCCAAAAGACGACCTGGCTGTGCTGAAAATCAACGCAAAGTGCGACGATGTCATGCGTCTCCTCATGAAAGAGCTTCATCTTCAGGTTCCCGTTTACGACAGGTACAGCTGTAGAAAACAGACCGAGTGTCAGCTCTCAAGTTGGAGATACTTGGTCCTGGATGCCATGACGTGACATATGTCATCTCTTCAGGACGGAGGACCCTATCTTCAGCCTTGCCACTCCTCTCACGCCTGAGGATGAGCACAGCCACACCCGTGCGCTCATTGCAGCCCACGCAGGTGACCCCGACAAGCCGGCAGGAAGCCAAGACGTGCAGGGAGGCTGGTTCGGAAGAGGCTATGGCAAAGGAAGGAAGAAGAAGAAAGCTGCCTCGAGGTGAATTAAGGACATTATGATGATGAGGTGCTAATGTCTTTTTGCGTCATTGATATTTTTTATTTTTTGTTGTGTCAGGTGGGATGTAATAGCTGAATTTTGTGGGAATGTGATGTAATATAGCACAATGAGTTATTTATGGAGCAAAAAGCATGCAGTATTGGCATCACACAGGTGGTTTGTTTACATACGCCCATCGCAGGCACAATGATAGCATGTGTAGAATGCACCACTCCCGCTATTAGCTTACATCTTTCACCTGGACCTATCTTGCGTATCATTCCACCCTACTGCTTCTTCTTAGGACACTTGCTGTGTGCACATGGAAAATAACAGCAACAGACTGCACTGGAACCCGCTTATGTCCACCCCGTTTATGTTGGCAAGCCATCTACATGGGCACATTTATGTTGACAACATATCTATGACAACCCGTTTGTTGACAGCACATCTATGATGCTCCGTTTATGCTGACAGTCCATTTACCACAACCCGCTTTTGTTGACAATCCGTCTACCTCGACCACCCTTTTAAGCCCACAACTGACATTGAAAACCCTTTCATGGCGACCACCTGTGTATGTTGACAACCCGCTTATGTTGACAACACGTCTACTCCACAACCCTAACATTAACATTGAAAGCCTGTTAATGTCAACCCGTTTATGTTGACAATGCGTCTGTCAGCCACCTGTGTACAACAGTCTCGACCACCCGTTTATGTCCACACGCCACATACATTGAAAACCTGTTGATGTTGACAAACCATCCACATGAAAACAACAACCTGTTTATGTTGATATCCCATCTTTGTTGACAACCTGTCAGTGTCAACAATGAAAACCTGTTTATGTTGACAACCCATCTACGTCAACAATCCATCTCCATTGAAAACTTGTTTATGTTGACTACTCTTCTTCATTTGTGTTGGTGGTCTACCTTGAGCACCCTCTTACGTCCACGCCCCGCCTACATCAACAACCAGCTTATGTTGACAAAGCGTCCAGTCAACAACCCATTTATGTCCACAACACATCTCCATTAAAAGCCTGTTAATGTCAACAACTAATTTATAACAACCCGTTTGCGTGGCTAACCCGTGTATGTTGACAACCCGTCTACCTCGACCACCTGTTTACGTCCACGACCTGACTCCATAAACAACTTGTTTATGTTGACAACGCGTCCAGTCAACAACCCATTTATGTCCACAACCCATCTACATTAAAAGCCTGTTAATGTCAACAAATAATTTACGACAACCCGTTTGCGTGGCTAACCCGTTTATGTTGACGACCCGTCTACCTCGACCACCTGTTTACGTCCACGATCCGTCTACATCAACAGCCCGTCCACATTGAAAACCTGTTTGTTGACCACCCGGTAATATCGACAGCCCATGACATGACAAAAACTGCTTATGCTGACAGCCCAATCACGGCAACTTGTTTTATGTGTCCAACCTGTTTATGTTGACAACCCATCAACGTCTCGACGACCCACTACATTTAAAGCTTGTTGTATGTTGACAAGCATCTACAACAACACCTATGTTGACAACGCATGTACGACAACAAGTTTATGTCAACCCGGTGATGTTGACAACCCATGACATTGAAAACTTGTTCATGTTGACAACCTGTTTACGTGTCCAACTTGTTTTTGTCCACAACACGTATATGTTGACAACCCATCTACGTCCACAACCCATTCCATTGAAAACGTGTTTATGTTGACTGCCAGTCACGACGACATGTTTATGTCTACAACCTGTTTATGTTGACAACCCGTTTACGCGGCCAACCAGTTTATGTTGGTAACCCATCTACCTCTCCCGTCCATTTACATACACAACCCATTATGTTGACAACCCGTCTACCTCGAAAACTTGTTTTCGTCGACGACCTGTTCATGTTGACACCCCGTATATGTCAACAACCCATTACGGCCTAGTCCTCCCTGTTCTTCAACAAACTGCCCGCTTAGGTCGACGTGAACGGTAGATTGCTGTTGTGGACATAAAATGTGAGCGCCAAACGTTCGGTTTATGTCAGCTTATTGTTTAAGTACACAATAGATGTAAACTTATTTTAACTTCATCGTACAGTTACACATCACTCCAACTTGCACACACTGACTTTCTGTTTAGTGCAAAGTAAGCTTAAGAGTAAGAAAGATGCACAAAAACGTTATTGTCATTGTAGTCAACCTGTACAAGGAAATTAGCGCAGCTGCTCTGTTGGCTAAGAGTCTAAAAATATGAACAAATGGAGTAAAATCATGCCAGCCATGGCCAGTGTCGGTTATGTCGATAACAGCGTATGCTGACGCCACTCAGCAGGTCTGAGGGGTGTGGATGTAAACGGGTTCCACTGGAATTGCCAGCTCATATTCTTCTGGCTCTGGATTTTCAATAGACCTTTTTGTTTTTTATGCAAATGATGGTGTCATTGCCAGCTCGCTCATTGTGTGCTTTGTCGTATATTTCATTGAAATTGTAGTTGCTTTATTTCCTCAGCTCTCAGACAGGCACTCTGCTGTCACAACAAGGACTCTACTGTACCTGATAACTTTGGATTTTGAAATGAAGTTTTATTGCAGTTTGAATTTTTGTAATTTGCATTTGTTCAAACTTTTTGTCTCAGGAAGGTGACAACATTGTTACAAGGGGCCAAACTAACCATATGGAGCTATTATTGGAGAACCTTTGCTAAAATGGTGTATTAAGCAATAAAGAGAATAGAAAGTGCTGTTTGTGGAGTCAATCGTGAACGCCTCATGTACTTTAGATACATTATCTACCTCCAGAAATGTCAGTATGCAGCCTCATAGACATGACAACCAATAAGTGATAACATACAGTAAATAAGTACAGTATTTTTAAGATGTTGAAAGCACATTTTTCAATGGCTTCTCCTACTATTTCATGTTTAAGGTTGCAAATAATCCAGAAAATATGGTGACTGATTATAGAGTAAAGGACGACCCCCCCAAAAAAAGTAAGGGAATTTCCTTCTGCCGTCCCCTTTTGTTGGGAATGTGGGAAATTTGCAGGAAACAGTTTAACAGAAGATATTTTCCAACAACAAAAATGATTATCATTGTTTACAGCCAAGGCAAAAAAGTGATTTTTCCAGGTTTCAGGAGGCTGTGTAAGAAAACAAAAAACAACTGTCTTGATGTGACGATCTAATGTTTCAGAGCAGACTTGTGCTGCATTCCTATTGGCTGCTTTGATCACGTGATGGATCAGGCGTAGTTGGAGGCGGTGGGTGGTGGAGTGACGTCCCTGTCCTAGTGCGACGGTGCAGAGGACGTAGTTTGAATAATCACCGTCCAAACCGGATTAAGTACCCTTTAACGTGTAGTACAAGTCATTTGTGTTTGTGAAAACACGGTAACCATGATGAAAAATGGCCACCACGACGCGGATGAGCAGCAGCTGGCCGGAGGTGACCGAAAGATGAAGCCGGCTAGTTCCCAGTGCAGCCCGGAGAAAAGGAAGCGCGTTGTCAGGTTGTGGTGTGACGGCTGGCAAGTACACTTCGCATGTTGACTGTTTTCATTGATAATGATAATGAAACACGCATTGCCGGGTTGTTAGGGCACATGGGGCTATTAAATGCATACACCTGCAACTCAGGTTTGGCTAACATGCTAATGCTAACTGATTTGCTAAGTTAGCAAAGTAGTAGTAGTAAACATAATGCAATCACGTAAAAATATCACGTAATCATGACAACATTCACGAGTGTTGTGCAATCTAAAAGTGTTTCGATTAGATTGTGTCGTATTGCGCAACACCGGTATTTTCGGTAAAGTGCAACACAGTGTCTACATCATTAAACTACTCGGGTTACCCCGTTTTCCAACTACCTTTTTACTCAAAACTTGTAAATCAAACCTGACTTGTAGAGAGTGGTATATTTTCACATTAATGCTGATATTTATTATATTATTAGCATTATGTGTATTACCAAGGTCGATGAGAGCTATACGCACCTGATAGCTGTCAGTGTGTGTAATGCATATGTAATATATCGATATTAAATACTTGTCAGTGTGTATGAAATGTATCTTAAAAATGTATTGTGTGGTTCTTCTAAAGCGTTACCACTGTTCACTTCATTTGGTACACAATCTATCCAGGAGCTTGAAAGAACAGATGAAAAGTTATGATTTAAGACCTTTTAACCATACATTTTTAATTTAAAAGCAAAGCCGTACCTGTATACGAGACCTTTCCCCGTTAACCCTTGACACACGTACTTGTTATATCACTGCAATATAATATGATGTTTATCTCATGCATTATCGGCATATTTTAGCCAAGCAAATAGAGACGGTGTTAGGGCATATTGTGCAAAGTATCATGCAAAACAATCCTAAATGCGATGTAAAAAAAAAAAAAAACAGCACAGAAAGTTATTCAAAATTGCAAAGTAGTAGGGACGGAATGAGCAGCATTTACAGTCTCATTCCCAAGTGATAAATATTGCTGACAGAATGTATTATGTTTGCATAATGACATTGTGTGTTACTCTTTTTGTAGCTACGACATGGTACACTACGGCCACTCCAATCAGCTGCGGCAAGCAAAAGGCATGGGGGATTACCTCATTGTTGGAGTACATACAGATGGTAAGATGGCATTCATTGTTGAACACAAATACAAGCTACTTAGACGTCATTTGCAAGATACAAATCAATGTTAGAATTTGAAAAGTCCTGAAGGGCCCCAAATGCACATGAACAGTGGTAAAACAGAACACGGCTACATTCAACCTCAAGTATATACTGTAGATAGGACTGGACATGATTCATCAAATTTTGTCGACTTGGCTCAGTATATTTTTCATCAAAATAATAGTCATGCCGCTGCACAGAGACTGAGTGGTTTGCACGCAGGCCTCAGAGCTTCAGAGTCATTTCCACTTGCCATTCTAAGATGTGAAGGCGACCGATCTTCATCTGTATGTCGCCATGTTCTGCAAGTTATCTATTTCATCTCCAAATGTTCCTCCTCCTCCAAAACTAACAACACATGGCTCAAATCTTGACTATAATCATACACCACGGTGTTTGTTTACCTGGATGACAGTCCTCCCATGGCGTCACTTCCGGATATGAGACTGAACAGCAAGATCAGATCTAGCTTGTCAGGCCTGGCGCCGTGAACTATAAATGTAATGTTTTGTGGATATAGCGTTGGCTTTAAAAAATGAAACATAACTCCAAACAATAAGCAAAGCTGATGAATTGTGAGCATCTGTTAAATTCTTCAAAAAGAATATGGTGTCCTGGTGGTATAGTTTGAATAACGTGCTTCCGTCGTCTCATCAATAGTGGAAATTTCCAAGCACAAAGGCCCTCCGGTCTTCACCCAGGAAGAGCGCTATAAGATGGTGCGGGCCATCAAGTGGGTGGATGAGATTGTGGAAGGAGCGCCCTACGTCACCACACTGGAGACCCTCAACAAGTTCAACTGTGACTTCTGCGTGCATGGAGGTACGTACCGAGACCCCTAACCCTAAGTCACTCCCACAATCCTCCGCCATGCAGTGCACACTGGAATTGTGTTTGTTTTTTGAAACAGACGACATCACGCTGACTGTGGATGGCAAGGACACGTACGAGGAGGTGAAGCGAGCGGGACGCTATCGGGAATGTAAACGCACTCAGGGAGTGTCCACGACAGACCTGGTGGGACGTATGCTGCTCATGACCAAGTCACATCACAGCAACATGGTGAGATGCTGCCTAGAAGTACAGCTTTACCCCACTTCCTGACATTCCCGATGTTCCCGACAGGTTTGGGGAAACATGCTAAATAACCTCAGTGGTTTATGAGGGGAGGAGACTACTTTCTAGTGATATACGTATTAGCCAGTACAGTGATGTACTACTACACAGCAGCTCCAGGAAGCCTCATGGGGGTGTTGTGTGCAGAGCAGCAGGAGCCCGTAAGACGGGGAGGGTCAGAGAAGCAAACTTTCGACCTCAAAGTTGTGTGGGAAAGTCTTTTGATATTTTATTGCTGTTTCTTACCCATGGATTTTATGCTTGGCCATGTCACTTTGCCACTGTCTTGTTTTTTGGAACCAGGAGTGACATTTCATTTTCATGCATGACTTTACTGAGACCCAAGCCTTCTGCTCAAGTACTTTTGAAGAAGTACACAATATCTTGTATTTCTGCAGGATAATCCGGATTACCAGCAACATACCGACAATTTTGGCAAGGTGAGTGTCGTCTAACTCCAACCTACACTCGCTGTAAGATATGACGCTGACGGTCCTGGTCTTGTGGAAGGGCCCTAAAGGCCACAGTCCGTGGACCGGAGTGTCTCAGTTCTTGCAGACATCCCAGAAGATCATCCAGTTTGCCTCAGGAAAAGAGCCGCAGCCTGGGGACACCATCATCTACGTCGCTGGGGCTTTTGACCTCTTCCGTATCCTCAACACAGCAGCACAAAACCAAGATCTGGCATCTTACACGGCAACAATAGTCATAAAATAACACATGCAAAACAATATTAATAATCAATCCAGTCATATGACGAATACTAACTTGCTACTAATAAAATTCTAATAAGGAAAAAAAATGTGGGGCTGATGTGTTGAAACAGTAATAATAATCAGAATAAAACAACATTAATAATTATTTGTTTGTTATAGTACAAATAAAATGACAATATGAAATATGAATGACAATTTAAAAGAATAAAACACAATAATACATAAAACAAATGGGAGAAGAAAAGTTCCAGCAAAACTAAGATCTCACGTGTTAAACAGCAAAAATGATGAGAATAAAGCCAAAAATAATGAAAGAGTCAAATGAGAACACCAAATAGTAATAATAACCAAAGAGTGGAAGAAAGATAAGTAACAAGCGTCTTATCAGTCTTGCCATATGATTGCCTTGACTGGTGACTGCTGGTAGACATCGGCCATGTCGACTTCCTAGCCATGGTCTACAAGTTGGCAGAGAGGCCCTACGTCATTGTGGGTCTGCACTTTGACCAGGTATCCACAAATGCATCACCTTCTCCATCAGTTGAAACCTTTTATGTTTGGGATCATTGCCACTGACGTCATTCTCCGCAGGAAGTCAACCGATACAAGGGGAAGAACTACCCCATCATGAACGTCCATGAGAGGACCTTGAGCGTCCTGGCCTGTCGGGTAAATGCATGCACATTGCCAAGTGTTTGGGACAGTCCCTCGTCTCCCAACACGTCTCTGTGTTGCTTTCTAACAAAGAGCCTGTGTGGTAAAAGCTAAGCCATGCTGATGGCATGCGTCTTCTTCCTGTGTACAGTACGTGTCCGAAGTGGTGATAGGGGCGCCCTATGCTGTCACCAAAGACCTGCTGGATCATTTTAAGGTGGGTCGCTTTACTGCCAAACATTCATTATCACATATCATTAATTAGAAGCGTATTTATTGAACTGATATCCCAGGAATCCATAATAAAAGCTTCCATGCTTCCATCAATCTGCAGGTGGACGTGGTTTGTCACGGCATGACCAAAGTCTTTCCTGACAAAGATGGCTCCGACCCTTACGCCGTGAGTATTAAAAACCCTTGGACTGCTTTGACATTCTTGTTCAAGGAATCATCTATATCTATATCTAGATATCTATATCTATAACTATATCAAGGTAAAAATCCTACTGTTTTGTACACCAAACTCCTGCCAAGTGTAATATTAGAAAAGTGTCAGTGTGCCCGTGTTTAGCAACGGCAACATTACCGCTGCACCAACTCCAACACAATCGATGTCTGCCAAGCGTATATGTCTCACGGGCCAGCACTCCTCATTCTGAAGGCCCTGGGCAGATTAGATGAACATGGCAACACATAGAAGCTGACACGTGATTGGACAAACATCAAATTGAAGGAGCCTTTATTCTTGTCAATTATACAGAAGTAGAAGCGAAATAGCCTACTGGAAGCAGTGCAGCCATGAATCTACTCGGAGAATGTATCTGGAATAGTTTTATCCACGATGTGGTGGCAGCTGGGTTGGAGGATCTAGTGAGCTTGGAGCTGCTCCATGAAGCATTTAAACCCAACTTTACTCACCGCTCATGTTTTCTGTGATAGCTATCGACTTCTTGTTGTCTCGTGGGAGTCCCTACAATTTTGGTTGTGTTAAACTTCCCCCGTTCCGTGCCACCCTGGGAAACTTTGTGAACAACAAAGTTTTGCACTCGGCTGCAGCGTTGTATTTTTTTTGCCCCTAACACAAGCACAAGTCTTATTTATGTCTTATTTTCTCTTACTATGGGTATTATTATCTCTTATTATCGGGTAATAGTAGTGTAAAGGTACCAATAGGTATGTTAGGTGATGTCTCATCAGTGTTTTTTTCCAGTTAAATACTGCATTTAGAAAGTGTTCTATGCTCTAATTACAAAAATATTCCCCTTTTTCCTCTTAACATCACACTATTTTTTTCTGTTTTCATGTTATTTCTACAATATATAAAAAGAAAAAGGTGTCGCAAATAGACCCCTTCTGTTGCTGCCAAATCGTAGGAGTTCCAGTATCACCGTGTATGTGTGTGTGTGTCCAGGAGCCCAAGAAGAGAGGCATCTTCAGGAGCATCGATAGCGGAAACAACCTCACCACGGACGACATCGTGCAGAGGATCATCGCTAACAGGTCATCCCACCCTTTACCCGCTCTTCACCATCACATGCTTCCTAACGTCACCTTTCCGCTCCTCAGGCTGCAGTTTGAAGCCAGGAACCAGAAGAAGGAGGCCAAGGAGATGGCTGTGATCGAGGCTATGAAGAAGCGAGAGGAAGCGAGCGAAGGTGCTGACTAAAGACACCAGGACTTTTCCTGCTTCTCTCTTTCTTGTTCATTTTAAGGTGAGCGGCTCCAAGGTGAAGACGCACTCTTTTGACCGCTTGACGTCGTCCTTGCTATCGGGTGGCTTCTCTCTTTGCTCCTGACGGGATTCGGCCAGATCCAAGATCTACATAACAAAGATTGATTTTCTTCTTGAAAATCCCACAGCACGTCCTAGTAGAGTATCTTCTATCTTACCAAATAACGTCACCACTTACAGCTCTTTGATTCTTACATTTTTACAACTTATTCAAAGTATTTTACACATTCATCTTAAGAGGGCAGGATTTCTATATTAAAAATCTTTTAAATCTTCTATTTTTAACTGGATTTCAAATACCTGTGTGAGTGTGTGTGTGTGTGTGTGTGTGTGTGCACATGCTTGTGTATGTAATCTACAGGAGGGTTTGTCTAAAAGACCATAAAGCCTCATTCCTCAAGCGAGAACAAATGCAAGCTCATTTTAATGTGTTGATGATGTTTGACTTTTATTCTAAAAAAATGATTTTCTTCATGTTGGAGACTAACAGCTTAAAGTGGGGGTGTCCAAACCTTTCCCAGTGAGATCACATACATAAAAAATAACCACTTTGCTGCATTTTGTACATTAAAGATGCTAAGAGCAATCCACTGGATGCCAATAATATGATAAGCTATCATATTAGCTTTATGTGATAGCCGACAAAAAAAGCAAATTATCCTAATAGCTAATCAATTTAATTCATAATAAATTTATTTCATTATAAAATATGCTTTAAAAAAACGCCCTGGGGCAACATTTTGGACACCCTGCTTTTGTTGTGCAAATAATTTCTTTGCAAGTTTGTGCATGTTCCTGTGACTAAATGGATAATATGAATGTACAGGACAATGTAAACACGTGACAGAGAGGTGAGAAGCTTTAATAATAATAATAATTGTAAAATCACATGGAATAAACAAAGTTGCTTCGGGGCAAAGAGTCTAGTCTTTTTTTCTTCAACTTGAGTGCATTACGGTTGATTGTGCAGCCTGATGAGATGTTTGTAGGATCAGATCTTCGTGGCTCGCTGGCTCTGTGAAATGTGTCTGCTGCGGTCCAGTGCAGGTTGCTGAAGCAAAGTGAAAGCATCATCCTTATTATCAGCACAAAGAACTTTTGTCACAAAAATGGGAAGGCTTGGTGGGAAGACATCACAGCATTTACACTGTAAAGCATTTTTAGCACATTAGCACATTGCCAGATAGCCAACGTTTCAGTGTCCTGCACTTTTAAACTTTAAATGCACACATAAAAACATTCTCCGCATTCTTTTAAGCTTTTTTAAAAAATTCTCAGCTTCTACTAATTATTTATTTGTTTGCAGTCATGTTGAAAGTTTGGTACTCTTATGATGACTACCCTAGGTTGTGATGTAGTGTAGTGTAGTGTAGTGTAGCACACCTGTGTAAGCGTAGTGTAGTGTAGTGTAGCACACCTGTGTAAGTGTAGTGTAGTGTAGCAAACTTGTGTAGCACACCTGTGTAAGTGTAGCACACCTGTGTACGTGTAGTGTAGTGTAGCACACCTGTGTAAGTGTAGTGTAGTGTAGCAAACTTGTGTAGCACACCTGTGTAAGTGTAGCACACCTGTGTACGTGTAGTGTAGTGTAGCACACCCGTGTAAGCATGATGCAGTGTAGTGTAGCACACCTTCTGCCAGTGAGGAACTATGAATTGTGTGGTACCGATGATGGTATAATGAGCTGATCTATCTCTGCTCATCTACAACTGACCTTTCCACGAAACACTACTTCAGTGTGACTTTACTTTTATTTTAGGCACGGCTGCAAGTGCACACTTCCCTTGTTTCATACTGTGCCATTACAATGGCGCTTATTCTACAATGTAACAACCTCCCATACAAGAAAAATATCCAAACAATTATGCTTCTTATTGTGGTCTGTGTACTTTGCAGTAGTATACGAGTACAGTACAAACTGGCTCAAAGTGACAGCTGTTTGTGGGCCAGGCTTGTTATCCATTCGATACCAAGTAAATACAGGCGTATTGCTGATACTGATATCGATACTGCTTATTTTTTAAGTTTTAAAGATCATGAAATGATTGTGACATTAATTTGTTGATTATGGTTATTATCTGAATATGAAAACACAAATCAACTGAAGAGAACAGAAAAATGTCCTTGTTGACAGGCTAGTAGCAATGCAATACTGATGCTACCTTTGATGTCGATATTGGTATCTGTCAGCACACCGTGGGTGGTTTGCACCAGTGCAGTTTCAGTGGGAGGTTCTGGTTCTGTGGATTGTTTGGAGTCTTTGTTGTTTAACGGACTTTTGAAGGAAGAAAAGCAGTCAAGTCGATGAGTTAAGCTTGTTTTTTTCCACCTCAGCCCACAACAAGTTGTTTTTATGGGGTCTACTTGGGAAAAGCGTGAAATGAAGCGAGCGGAAGGCAGCCAGGACTTCCTCTGAGTCCAGTCCCCGGGAGGAGATGAGTGCTCGGGATGGGACCGTGTCTCGGTACCGAACTTACGGAGGAGGAGAAGAAGGCGAGGATACACAGCGCAAAGGTGGACCGAGACTTGTTCGAGTGTGCCAAGCGGGACATGAATGTGCTTAAAATACTTCTACTGGGTGAGTCTACCTTAAACCCCCACCCCCCAATATTATCTTCTGTTTTCTGTTATCTTTCAACTCTGTCCAAATCTTGACACTAGTAAATACATAAAACAATAGTACTTTTATTGGGTAGGAAACAAATCATATCTTTACAATTGTTAGGCAGACTTCATGGGCTCCAAGCTAACTGCTACAATGAGGACATTAGCATGACATCACAAAGTACGTCATATTGTTCAGGGGGAACACCAAAGTTGCGCGGGCTGGGCCGCCATGATGGTAAGCAGCATCCAGAACCAGTGCACTGTGAAGATGTCCTTTGACACAAAGTTGACACAAAATCCCTCACATTATGCTTATTGTAGCAAACTTAAGTCTTGTATCATTCGTTGCTACAAAAACATTCAAACATAAATACAGGGTGCCTTGGTAAGAAAATTAGATATTATGTAAGAATCCCATGAGTTTGGAGGACCCCATTCATACATCTCAGCAATTACTCCAATAACTAATTGATAAAATCACCTACAATTGCAAAGAAAGCATGAACTTCATGAAGATTTGACTTGCTTTACTTTGCATTAATATACACTTACTTAATATACATTAATTGATTGCTTAACTGTACATTCATGTACATTTATTTACCTTACTGCACATTTGCACATTAACTTACACTTGTTACTTTACTCTACTTGACAATACACTTTCCAACACCCTGCAGGTGCAGCGGAAAGCGGTAAAAGTACTTTGGTCAAGCAAATGAAGATCATACACAGCAATGGATTCACCAAGCAAGAACTCAGCAGCTTCAAGGTACACACAAGTACACACAAGTACGGCATGGAATGAGATGGTGGCTAATCAGCATACAGAGAGCGAAACAGTGGCACATTTTCATTCACAAGTTTTGTATAGCCAGTGTCACATTTATAACAAGGACAACATTTATTAACTATTCATATTGGCAAGGCAGGAACTTTGGAACTCTCATAACAAGTTTATGCAAACATGTCTGTGGTCAGCCCGCAGTACTGGATAACCTGCTCACCTCCATGAAGTTTGTTCTTCACGGCATGGGCGTCCTTCGCATCAACCTGGCTAACAGCAGAAACAAGGTAAACCACATCTCATTCATGGCCAAGCTTTACATCCATCCTGCAATGACGCTGCATCACCACCAAGGGGCAGCATATCTCCATCGTGTACTGCTTGACGTGATGTGTTTGCATGGATAACTTTTGAATGGAGGGTAAAACCCTGATATTAAAATCGAGGTGTAGCTGATATGTCCCATGTCCTCATATGCAATTAAAGTGTAATACCGATGTGACCAGTAGGTGTAGTCATATCTTCAGTTAATGAGATTAAGTTAAAGTCGTTGAGGACACTTTGCTTCCGAAATTTTTTAATGAGCACGTGGAAATAAATGTTCCGAGTGCAAGAGCATTCTTAATCAGACGTCTAGTGTTTGATGGATGAACAACACGCGAACATGAACCAAACGCCCAACATTATCAACAATTTACAGTGACATAAAACCTCGCCAGCTAGCAAAGCACTGGTGCGCAAATCAAGGAGCTGTTTGCAATAATATGGAGTGACAGAAAATACGGCCAATCACATGTTAGGAAGGAAACGGCAGAGCCAATTGATCAGCTTGTGGGCGGTCTAAAGGAAGTTTGAGAATTGAGAATATGTAAATATAAAATTTTTAGACAGGTCAGTAATTAAAAAACAAAAACGTCATAAATGTCAAGGCAAAATCTATTTAATGATAATGACGACGTTGTCGGGGTCTTAGACTACCCTACCTTGCCAAAATGCAACATAGGTCATTCCAGGAATAGTGAGCGGTGATGTGCGATACCATTGATTTCCGATCCGATACTGACCAAAATTAGATACAGATCATTTGTGTAAATTCACCTAATGTCTTCGGTAAGTAGTGTATTTCATATAATTTCATAATGGAATATATCTAAAAATAAAACCATGAAAATGTATGATTAATTATTGAGAACTATTATAAGGAGCTGGAGAATTGGTTAATTTGGTGTGATACACCAGGATTTCCATGTCAAGAAAATTCATCCATGGTTTGTATCTTTTCTTGCAGGTGCACGCCCACTCTGTGCTGTCGTGTGTTCGCTCTTTCGATGAAGATCAGTGCTTGTTTCCTTTCCTGAGCCACGCCCTATCTTGTCTATGGGACGACCAGGGCGTGAGGGCTGCCGTGGCCCGGGGGTATGAGTATCAGCTCAATGACTCTGCAGTGTAGTAAGTGCCCTTCCACACACATACACACACACACACAAACACAAACACACACAGGGGTGTAGGGGACTAATTAGTTAGTAATTGGTCGACCCTGCGCTTGCTGTCACTGGGTATTAAAGTCACAAAGTGGAATTAAAACTGCGAGCAGTGATGAGCGGGCTCGAGCACCCCGACGCGGTCGGGGGTTCGCGCGGGTCGGGGGTGCGCGCGGGTCGGGGGCGCGCGCGCGACCGGACGGGCGTGCGGACGCGCCGTACGAAAAACCGCGGCGATCGGATAAGCGGTAAGGGAGTTACGGCATTTACAAATTCCCGCCAGGAGGGGGCGACGCCGGTGGTGAGGCGGGTGCGCGGTCACGTCACGTCCCGTCCGACGTCCCGAACCGCCATAAAAAAATTCGCAACGATCGGACCGTGCGGTAGGTACTTGTGGCGGATCTACGTTTCCGCCTGTTGGTGGCGCTATACAGTCTATGCGCCCACATGGTAACGGACCGGAGGGTAACCCAAACCACCAGAAAAAATTAGGTGCGGATCCGACCGTGCGGAAGGAAGTTACGGCTGATATACATTTCCACCAGTTGGTGGCGCTATAGCGTATGCACACACACTGTCATAGACCAGAGGGTACCCCGAACCACCAGAAAAAAATTCGGGCAGATCCGACCATGTGGGAGGAAGTTACGGCAGATATACATTTCCACCAGTTGGTGGCGCTATAGAGTCTATGGACACGCAGATCCAAAGAGTGGAGGGTGACCCGACCGACCAAAAAAAATTTAGAGACGATCCGACCATGTGGAAGGAAGTTACGGCTATATACATTTCCACCAGTTGGTGGCGCTATAGAGTCTATGTATACACACAGTCATAGACCAGAGGGTACCCCGAACCACCAGAAAAAATTTGGGACTGATCCGACCATGTAGAAGGAAGTAACAGCTGATTTACATTTCCACCTGTTGGAGGCGCTATAGCGTATGTACATACATTGTCATAGACCAGAGGGTACCCTGAACCACCAAAAAAAAATTCGGGCAGATCCGACCATGTGGGAGAAAGTTACGGCAGATATACATTTCCACCAGTTGGTGGCGCTATACAGTCTATGTACACACACAATCATAGACCAGAGGGTACCCCAAACCACCAGAAAAAATTTGGGGCCGATGCGACCATGTGGAAGGAAGTTACAGCTGATATACATTGCCACCAATAGGTGGTGCTATACAGTCTATGTACACACAGTATAACAGACCAGAGATTGACCCAACACACCAAAAAAAATTTCAAGACAATCTGACCATGAATCAGGAAGTTATGGCAGATATACATTTCCACCAGTTGGTGGCGCTATAGAGTCCATATACACACACAGTTACAGACTGGAGGGTGACCGAACCCACCCAAAAAAATTAGGAGACGATCCGACCATGCGTAAGGAAGTTACGGCAGATATACATTTCCACCAGTTGGTGGCGCTGTGTTTTGAACATGGGTTCTGGAGCGTTAGGTGCGTCATGTCATGATAGACTTCTCCACCAAAAATCATAGTGATACGTGCAACGGGTGGCGAGGGATAATGAATTGAAACTTCTAGGTGGCGCTAGTGTGTCAATTTAGATAGGTGTCACATGGGAGCACCACCAGGGCGCTCAGGCCTGGATTCTGACCTTACGTGTAAGATTTCAGCAGCCTGTGACCTTCTGCGGGCGAAATATGAGCCTTCGATGGTCAATGGCGAAGGCTGACCATTCGCCGTGGCCACGCCCACCACATGTGCTTTACACACATCATAGTCCATCAACTGACATCATCAGTCTGTCAGTCAAACTGTGTATTGACTTTGATGTACATTGCTTCAAGGCAAGGCCAGACACCAGGCAGGGCCAGATAAGGTAAAAGTTAAGGTTAAAGTAAAAGTTTGGTGGCGTGCCACGCCCACATCCTAAGTAGCAGCCCAAAATCCTTCGCAATTTAACGTGGGCCATCCGTCTAGTGTCCGTTGATGCTACAACGGACTCATTCGGTCAAACCCTCTAGGAGGAGTTCGTCGAGATACGACCCCTACATCCTCCCCCAAATGGCCGCCGCCACCTAAAATGGCCGACTTCCTGTTGGTTTTTGAACATGGGTTCTTGAGACTTTTTTGTGCGTCCTGTCACGAGTGATGTCTCCTCTGAAAATCATGCCCATACGTGCAACGGGAGGCGAGGGATAATTATTTTAAAACTTGTAGGTGGCGCTAGTGAGTCAATTTGGCTTGGTTTCAAATGGGGGCCCAACCAGGGCCCTCAGGCCTGGAATCTGCCCCCCCTTATGAGTTTTCAAGCACATGCGACCTTCTGCGGGCGAATGATGACCCTTTCTTTGTAAACGGCGAGGCCTGAGCATTCGCCGCCAGGCCACGCCCACCACGTGCGCTTTTCCTGCATCATGGTCCATCAACAGGCTTCACCAGGCTGTCAGGCAGTGACCTTGTGACCTCGGTGTTCATCTGATGAATCTCCTGCCAGAAAAGGCCTCATGTAGATGACACGCCTTTAGCCTGTCGCCGATAGGTGGCGCTGCGACGAAATCAGGAAGTGACCTACGGGGACCTTCGGGGCGGGGCCATGATCACATGTACCAAGTATGATGAAGATCTGACCACGTGGAGCCAAGTTATTCACGTCTACAGTTACGCTCAGCGTGCAAGGCCCGGACAGATGAAAAAGGGCAAAATTTGGGGGAGTGCCACGCCCACATCGTATAGAATATCCCAAAATCCTTCGCAATTTAACGTCGGCCATCCGTCTAGTGTCCGTTGATGCAACAACGGACTCATTCGGTCAAACCCCCTAGGAGGAGTTCGTCGAGATACGACCCCAACTTCTGGCCCGAAAAAGGCCGGCGCCATCCAAAATGGCCGACTTCCTGTTTGTTTTCCAATATGGGTTCTTGAGACTTTTTGGTCCGTCCTGTCACGATAGACGTCTCCACCAAGTTTCGTGACGATCGGTGAAACTGGTGGCGGGGGCTAATTTTTTTTAAAATTCAAGGTGGCGCTAGAGAGCCAATTTTGGGACATTGTATTTGAAACCCATAAAATATCAAATTTTTCGCCAGACCTGATGTGCTCGCCAAATTTGGTGAGTTTTCGGGCATGTTCAGGCCCTCAAAAAGGCCGTCATTTCGTCAGAATAATAATAATAATAATAATAATAATTAAAACTGCAAGCAGTGATGAGCGGGCTCGAGCACCCCGACGCGGTCGGGGGTACGCGCGGGTCGGGGGTACGCGCGGGTCGGGGGCGCGCGTGTTCGGACGGGCGCGCGGACGCGCCGGAAGAAAAACCGCGGCGATGGGATAAGCGGTAAGGGAGTTACGGCACTTGCAATTTTCCGCCAGGAGGGGGCGACGCCGGCGGCGAGGCGGGTGCGCGGTCACGTCCCGTCTGGCGCCCCGAACCGCCATAAAAAAATTTGCGACCATCGGACCGTGCGGTAGGTACTTGCGGCGGATATACGTTTCCGCCTGTGGGTGGCGCTATACAGTCTATGCACCCACACGGTAACGGACCGGAGGGTACCCCGAACCGCCAGAAAAAATTGGGTGCGGATCCGACCGTGCGGAAGGAAGTTACAGCTGATATACATTTCCACCAGTTGGTGGCGCTATAGCGTATGTACACACACTGTCATAGACCAGAGGGTACCCCGAACCGCCAGAAAAAAATTCGGGCAGATCCGACCATGTGGGAGGAAGTTAGGGCAGATATACATTTTCACCAGTTGGTGGCGCTATAGAGTCTATGGACACGCAGATTCAAAGAGTGGAGGGTGACCCGACCGACCAAAAAAATTTTTAGAGACGATCCAACCATGTGGAAGGAAGTTACGGCTATATACATTTCCACCAGTTGATGGCGCTATAGAGTCTGTGTATACACACAGTCATAGACCAGAGGGTACCCCGAACCACCAGAAAAAATTTGGGACTGATCCGACCATGTGGAAGGAAGTTACAGCTGTTATACATTTCCACCAGTTGGAGGCGCTATAGTGTATGTACACACACTGTCATAGACCAGAGGGTACCCCGAACCACCAGAAAAAAATTCGGGCAGATCCGACCATGTGGGAGAAAGTTACGGGAGATATACATTTCCACCAGTTGGTGGCGCTATACAGTCTATGTACACACACAGTCATAGACCAGAGGGTACCCCAACACACCAAAAAAAATTTCAAGACAATCTGACCATGAATCAGGAAGTTACAGCAGATATACATTTCCACCAGTTGGTGGCGCTATAGAATCTATATACACACACAGTCATAGACCAGAGGGTGACCGAACCCACCCAAAAAAATTTGGAGACGATCCGACCATGTGGAAGGAAGTTACAGGTGATATACATTTCCACCAGTTGGTGGCGCTATACAGTCTATGTACACACAGTATAACAGACCAGAGATTGAACCGACACACCAAAAAAAATTTCAAGACAATCTGACCATGAATCAGGAAGTTACGGCAGATATACATTTCCACCAGTTGGTGGCGCTGTGTTTTGAACATGGGTTCTGGAGCGTTAGGTGCGTCCTGTCATGATAGACTTCTCCACCGAAAATCATAGTGATACGTGCAACGGGTGGCGAGGGATAATGATTTGAAACTTCTAGGTGGCGCTAGTGTGTCAATTTAGATTGGTGTCACATGGGAGCACCACCAGGGCGCTCAGGCCTGGATTCTGACCTTACGTGTAAGATTTCAGCAGCCTGTGACCTTCTGCGGGCGAAATATGAGCCTTCGATGGTCAATGGCGAAGGATGACCATTCGCCGTGGCCACGCCCACCACATGTGCTTTACACACATCACAGTCCATCAACTGACATCATCAGTCTGTCAGTCAAACTGTGTATTGACTTTGATGTACATTGCTTCAAGGCAAGGCCAGACACCAGGCAGGGCCAGATAAGGTAAAAGTTAAGGTTAAAGTAAAAGTTTGGTGGCGTGCCACGCCCACATCCTAAGTAGCAGCCCAAAATCCTTCGCAATTTAACGTGGGCCATCCGTCTAGTGTCCGTTGATGCTACAACGGACTCATTCGGTCAAACCCGCTAGGAGGAGTTCGTCGAGATACGACCCCTACATCCTCCCCCAAATGGCCGCCGCCACCTAAAATGGCCGACTTCCTGTTGGTTTTTGAACATGGGTTCTTGAGACTTTTTTGTGCGTCCTGTCACGAGTGATGTCTCCTCCGAAAATCATGCCCATACGTGCAACGGGAGGCGAGGGATAATTATTTTAAAACTTGTAGGTGGCGCTAGTGAGTCAATTTGGCTTGGTTTCAAATGGGGGCCCCACCAGGGCCCTCAGGCCTGGAATCTGCCCCCCCTTATGAGTTTTCAAGCACATGCGACCTTCTGCGGGCGAATGATGACCCTTTCTTTGTAAACGGCGAGGCCTGAGCATTCGCCGCCAGGCCACGCCCACCACGTGCGCTTTTCCTGCATCATGGTCCATCAACAGGCTTCACCAGGCTGTCAGGCAGTGACCTTGTGACCTCGGTGTTCATCTGATGAATCTCCTGCCAGAAAAGGCCTCATGTAGATGACACGCCTTTAGCCTGTCGCCAATAGGTGGCGCTGCGACGAAATCAGGAAGTGACCTACGGGGACCTTCGGGGTGGGGCCATGATCACATGTACCAAGTATGATGAAGATCTGACCATGTGGAGGCAAGTTATTCACGTCTACAGTTACGCTCAGCGTGCAAGGCCCGGGCAGATGAAAAAGGGCAAAATTTGGGGGCGTGCCACGCCCACATCGTATGGAATATCCCAAAATCCTTCGCAATTTAACGTCGGCCATCCGTCTAGTGTCCGTTGATGCAACAACGGACTCATTCGGTCAAACCCCCTAGGAGGAGTTCGTCGAGATACGACCCCAACTTCTGGCCCGAAAAAGGCCGGCGCCATCCAAAATGGCCGACTTCCTGTTCGTTTTACAATATGGGTTCTTGAGACTTTTTGGTCCGTCCTGTCACGATAGACGTCTCCACAAAGTTTCGTGACGATAGGTGAAACTGGTGTCGGGGGCCAATTTTTTCAAAAATAAAAGGTGGCGCTAGAGAGTCAATTTTGGAACATTGTTTTCGGGACCCCCACCAGATCGAAATTTTCGGCAGACCTGACGCGCTTGCAAAATTTGGTGAGTTTTCGGGCATGTTCAGGCACTCAAAATGGCCGTCGAATCGGCAGAATAATAATAATAATAATAATAATAATTAAAACTGCAAGCAGTGATGAGCGGGCTCGAGCACCCCGACGCGGTCGGGGGTACGCGCGGGTGGGGGGTATGCGCGGGTCCGGACGGGCGCGCGGACGCGGCGTACAAAAAAACGCGGCGATGGGATAAGCGGTAAGGGAGTTACGGCACTTGCAATTTTCCGCCAGGAGGGGGCGACGCCGGCGGCGAGGCGGTTGCGCGGTCACGTCCCGTCCGGCGCCCCGAACCGCCATAAAAGAATTCGCGACGATCGGACCGTGCGGTAGGTACTTGCTGCGGATATACGTTTCCGCCTGTGGGTGGCGCTATACAGTCTATGCGCCCACACGATAACGGACCGGAGGGTACCCCGAACCACCAGAAAAAATTAGGTGCCGATCCGACCGTGCGGAAGGAAGTTACGGCTGATATACATTTCCACCAGTTGGTGGCGCTATAGCGTATGTACACACACTGTCATAGACCAGAGGGTACCCCGAACCACCGGAAAAAAATTCGGGCAGATCCGACCATGTGGGAGGAAGTTACGGCAGATATACATTTCCACCAGTTGGTGGCGCTATAGAGTCTATGGACACGCAGATTCAAAGAGTGGACGGTGACCCGACCGACCAAAAAAAATTTAGAGACGATCCGACCATGTGGAAGGAAGTTACGGCTATATACATTTCCACCAATTTGTGGCGCTATAGAGTCTATGTACACACACAGTCATAGACCAGAGGGTACCCCAAACCACCAGAAAAAAATTGGGACCGATCCGACCATGTGGAAGGAAGTTACGGCAGATATACATTTTCACCAGTTGGTGGCATTATAGAGTGTATGTACACACCCAGTCACAGAGTGGAGGGTGACCCAACACAGAAAAAAAAATTTGAGACCGATCCGACCATGTGGAAGGAAGTTACAGCTGATATACATTTCCACCAGTTGGTGGCGCTATAGCGTATGTACATACACTGTCATAGACCAGAGGGTACCCTGAACCACCAGAAAAAAATTCGGGCAGATCCGACCATGTGGGAGAAAGTTACGCAGATATACATTTCCACCAGTTGGTGGCGCTATACAGTCTATGTACACACACAGTCATAGACCAAAGGGTACCCCAACCGCCAGAAAAAATTTGGTGCCGATCCGACCATTTGGAAGGATGTTACGGCAGATATACATTTCCACCAGTTGTCGGCGCTATAGAGTCTATGTACACACACAGTCATAGACCAGAGGGTACCCCAGACCACCAGAAAAAAATTGGGCCTGATCCGACCATGTGGAAGGAAGTTACGGCAGATATACATTTCCACCAGTTGGTGGCGCTATAGAGTCTATGGACACGCAGATTCAAAGAGTGGTGGGTGACCCGACCGACCAAAAAAAATTTAGAGACGATCCGACCATGTGGAAGGAAGCTATGGCTATATGCATTTCCGCCAGTTGGTGGCGCTATAGAGTGTATGTACACACACAGTCATAGACCAGAAGGTACCCCAAACCACCAGAAAAAATTTTGGACCGATCCGACCATGTGGAAGGAAGTTACGGCAGATATACATTTCCACCAGTTGGTGGCGCTATACAGTCTATGTACACACACAGTCACAGAGTGGAGGGTGACCCAACCCAGCAAAAAAAATTTGGGACCGATCCGACCATGTGGAAGGAAGATACGGCTGATATACATTTCCACCAGTTGGTGGCGCTATAGAGTCTATGTACACACAGTATAACAGACCAGAGATTGACCCAACCCAGCCAAAAAAATGTGGAGACGATCCGACCATGCATAAGGAAGTTACGGCAGATATACATTTTCGCCAGTTGGTGGCGCTACACAGTCTATGTACACACACAGTCATAGACCAGCGGGTACCCCAAACCACCAGAAAAAATTTGGGGCCGATCCGACCATGTGGAAGGAAGTTACAGCTGATGTACATTTCCACCAGTTGGTGGCGCTATACAGTCTATGTACACACAGTAAAACAGACCAGAGATTGACCCAACACACCAAAAAAAATTTCAAGACAATCTGACCATGAATCAGTAAGTTACGGCAGATATACATTTCCACCAGTTGGTGGCGCTGTGTTTTGAACATGGGTTCTGGAGCGTTAGGTGCGTCCTGTCATGATAGACGTCTCCACCGAAAATCATAGTGATACGTGCAACGGGTGGCGAGGGATAATGAATTGAAAGTTCTAGGTGGCGCTAGTGTGTCAATTTAGATTGGTGTCACATGGGAGCACCACCAGGGCGCTCAGGCCTGGATCATGACCTTACGTTTAAGATTTCAGCAGCCTGTGACCTTCTGCGGGCAAAATATGAGCCTTCGATGGTCAATGGCGAAGGCTGACCATTCGCCGTGGCCACGCCCACCACATGTGCTTTACACACATCACAGTCCATCGACTGACATCATCAGTCTGTCAGTCAAACTGTGTATTGACTTTGATGTACATTGCTTCAAGGCAAGGCCAGACACCAGGCAGGGCCAGATATGGTAAAAGTTAAGGTTAAAGTAAAAGTTTGGTGGCGTGCCACGCCCACATCCTAAGTAGCAGCCCAAAATCCTTCGCAATTTAACGTGAGCCATCCGTCTAGTGTCCGTTGATGCTACAACGGACTCATTCGGTCAAACCCTCTAGGAGGAGTTCGTCGAGATACGACCCCTACATCCTCCCCCAAATGGCGGCTGCCACCTAAAATGGCCGACTTCCTGTTGGTTTTAGAACATGGGTTCTTGAGACTTTTTTGTGCGTCCTGTCACGAGTGATGTCTCCTCCGAAAATCATGCCCATACGTGCAACGGGAGGCGAGGGATAATTATTTTAAAACTTGTAGGTGGCGCTAGTGAGTCAATTTGGCTTGGTTTCAAATGGGGGCCCCACCAGGGCCCTCAGGACTGGAATCTGCCCCCCCTTATGAGTTTTCAAGCACATGCGACCTTCTGCGGGCGAATGATGACCCTTTCTTTGTAAACGGCGAGGCCTGAGCATTCGCCGCCAGGCCACGCCCACCACGTGCGCTTTCCCTGCATCATGCTCCATCAACAGGCTTCACCAGGCTGTCAGGCAGTGACCTTGTGACCTCGGTGTTCATCTGATGATTCTCCTGCCAGAAAAGGCCTCATGTAGATGACACGCCTTTAGCCTGTCGCCAATAGGTGGCGCTGCGACGAAATCAGGAAGTGACCTACGGGGACCTTCGGGGCGGGGCCATGATCACATGTACCAAGTATGATGAAGATCTGACCACTTGGAGCCAAGTTATTCACGTCTACAGTTACGCTCAGCGTGCAAGGCCCGGACAGATGAAAAAGGGCAAAATTTGGGGGCGTGCCACGCCCACATCGTACGGAATATCCCAAAATCCTTCGCAATTTAACGTCGGCCATCCGTCTAGTGTCCGTTGATGCAACAACGGACTCATTCGGTCAAACCCCCTAGGAGGAGTTCGTCGAGATACGACCCCAACTTCTGGCCCGAAAAAGGCCGGCGCCATCCAAAATGGCCGACTTCCTGTTCGTTTTCCAATGTGGGTTCTTGAGACTTTTTGGTCCGTCCTGTCACGATAGACGTCTCCACCAAGTTTCGTGACGATCGGTGAAAGTGGTGGCGGGGGCTAATTTTTTTTAAAATTCAAGGTGGCGCTAGAGAGGCAATTTTGGAACATTATATTTGAAACCCATAAAATATCAAATTTTTCGCCAGACCTGATGCGCTCGCCAAATTTGGTGAGTTTTCGGGCATGTTGAGGCCCTCAAAATGGCGTTCATTTTGGGAGAAGAATAATAATAATAAAAAACATTACGATTACAATAGGGCTTTCGCACTGGTCAGTGCTCGAGCCCTAATAAACATTACGATTACAATAGGGCTTTCGCACTGGTCAGTGCTCGAGCCCTAATAATAAACATTACGATTACAATAGGGCTTTCGCACTGGTCAGTGCTCGAGCCCTAATAATAATAATAATAATAAACATTAAAACTGCAAGCAGTGATGAGCGGGCTCGAGCACCCCGACGCGGTCGGGGGTACGCGCGGGTCGGGGGTACGCGCCGGTCGGGGGCGCGCGCGTTTCCGGACGGGCGCGCGGACGCGCCGTACGAAAAACCGCGGCGATGGGATAAGCGGTAAGGGAGTTACGGCACTTGCAATTTTCCGCCAGGAGGGGGCGACGCCGGCGGCGAGGCGGGTGCGTGGTCACGTCCCGTCCGGCGCCCCGAACCGCCATAAAAAAATTTGCGACGATCGGACCGTGCGGTAGGTACTTGCGGCGGATATACGTTTCCGCCTGTGGGTGGCGCTATACAGTCTATGCGCTCACACGGTAACGGACCGGAGGGTACCCTGAACCACCAGAAAAAATTAGGTGCCGAACCAACCGTGCAGAAGGAAGTTACGGCAGATATACATTTTCACCAGTTGGTGGCGCTATAGAGTCTATGTATACACACAGTCATAGACCAGAGGGTACCCCGAACCACCAGAAAAAATTTGGGACTGATCCGACCATGTGGAAGGAAGTTACAGCTGTTATACATTTCCACCAGTTGGAGGCGCTATAGCGTATGTACACACTGTCATAGACCAGAGGGTACCCCGAACCACCAGAAAAAAATTCGGGCAGATCCAACCATGTGGGAGAAAGTTACGGCAGATATACATTTCCACCAGTTGGTGGCGCTATACAGTCTATGTACACACACAGTCATAGACCAGAGGGTACCCCAAACCACCAGAAAAAATTTGGGGCCGATGCGACCATGTGGAAGGAAGTTACAGCTGATATACATTTCCACCAGTTGGTGGCGCTATAGTGTATGCACACACACTGTCATAGAGCAGAGGGTACCCCAAACCACCAGAAAAAAATTAGGGCAGATCGGACCAAGTGGGATGAAGTTACGGCAGATATACATTTTCACCAGTTGGTGGCGCTATCGAGTCTATGTACACACACAGTCATAGACTGCAGGGTACCCTAAACCACCAGAAAAAAATTGGGGCAGATCCGACCATGTGGAAGGAAGTTACAGGTGATATACATTTCCACCAGTTGGTGGCGCTGTGTTTTGAACATGGTTTCTGGAGCGTTAGGTGCGTCCCGTCATGATAGACGTCTCCACCGAAAATCATAGTGATACGTGCAACGGGTGGCGAGGGATAATGAATTGAAACTTCTAGGTGGCGCTAGTGTGTCAATTTAGATTGGTGTCACATGGGAGCACCACCAGGGCGCTCAGGCCTGGATTCTGACCTTACGTGTAAGATTTCAGCAGCCTGTGACCTTCTGCGGGCAAAATATGAGCCTTCGATGGTCAATGGCGAAGGCTGACCATTCGCCGTGGCCACGCCCACCAAATGTGCTTTACACACATCATAGTCCATCGACTGACATCATCAGTCTGTCAGTCAAACTGTGTATTGACTTTGATGTACATTGCTTCAAGGCAAGGCCAGACACCAGGCAGGGCCAGATAAGGTAAAAGTTAAGGTTAAAGTAAAAGTTTGGTGGCGTGCCACGCCCACATCCTAAGTAGCAGCCCAAAATCCTTCGCAATTTAACGTGGGCCATCCGTCTAGTGTTCGTTGATGCTACAACGGACTCATTCGGTCAAACCCCCTAGGAGGAGTTCGTCGAGATACGACCCCTACATCCTCCCCCAAATGGCCGCCGCCACCTAAAATGGCGGACTTCCTGTTGGTTTTAGAACATGGGTTCTTGAGACTTTTTTGTGCGTCCTGTCACGAGTGATGTCTCCTCCGAAAATCATGGCCATACGTGCAACGGGAGGCGAGGGATAATTATTTTAAAACTTGTAGGTGGCGCTAGTGAGTCAATTTGGCTTGGTTTCAAATGGGGGCCCCACCAGGGCCCTCAGGCCTGGAATCTGACCCCCCTTATGAGTTTTCAAGCACATGCGACCTTCTGCGGGCGAATGATGACCCTTTCTTTGTAAACGTCGAGGCCTGAGCATTCGCCGCCAGGCCACGCCCACCACGTGCGCTTTTCCTGCATCATGGTCCATCAACAGGCTTCACCAGGCTGTCAGGCAGTGACCTTGTGACCTCGGTGTTCATCTGATGAATCTCCTGCCAGAAAAGGCCTCATGTAGATGACATGCCTTTAACCTGTCGCCAATAGGTGGCGCTGCGACGAAATCAGGAAGTGACCTACGGGGACCTTCGGGGCGGGGCCATGATCACATGTACCAAGTATGATGAAGATCTGACCATGTGGAGCCAAGTTATTCACGTCTACAGTTACGCTCAGCGTGCAAGGCCGGGGCAGATGAAAAAGGGCAAAATTTGGGGGCGTGCCACGCCCACATCGTATGGAATATCCCAAAATCCTTCGCAATTTAACGTCGGCCATCCGTCTACTGTCCGTTGATGCAACAACGGACTCATTCGGTCAAACCCCCTAGGAGGAGTTCGTCGAGATACGACCCCAACTTCTGGCCCGAAAAAGGCCGGCGTCATCCAAAATGGCCGACTTCCTGTTCGTTTTACAATATGGGTTCTTGAGACTTTTTGGTCCGTCCTGTCACGATAGACGTCTCCACAAAGTTTCGTGACGATAGGTGAAACTGGTGTCGGGGGCCAATTTTTTCAAAAATAAAAGGTGGCGCTAGAGAGTCAATTTTGGAACATTGTTTTCGGGACCCCCACCAGATCGCAATTTTCGGCAGACCTGACGCGCTTGCAAAATTTGGTGAGTTTTCGGGCATGTTCAGGCCCTCAAAATGGCCGTTGAATCGGCAGAATAATAATAATAATAATAATAATAATAATAATAATAATTAAAACTGCGAGCAGTGATGAGCGGGCTCGAGCACCCCGATGCGGTCGGGGGTACGCGCGGGTCGGGGGTGCGCGCGGGTCGGGTGCGCGCGCGCGACCGGACGGGCGTGTGGACGCGCCGTACGAAAAACCGCGGCGATCGGATAAGCGGTAAGGGAGTTACCGCATTTACAAATTTCCGCCAGGAGGGGTGACGCCGGCGGCGAGGCGGGTGCACGGTCACGTCCCGTCCGACGTCCCCAACTGCCATAAAAAAAATTCGCAACGATCGGACCGTGCGGTAGGTACTTGTGGCGGATATACGTTTCCGCCTGTTGGTGGCGCTATACAGTCTATGCGCCCACATGGTAACGGACCGGAGGGTACCCCGAACCACCAGAAAAAATTAGGTGCGGATCCGACCGTGCGGAAGGAAGTTACGGCTGATATTCATTTCCACCAGTTGGTGGCGCTATAGCGTATGTACACACACTGTCATAGACCAGAGGGTACCCCGAACCACCAGAAAAAAATTCGGGCAGATCCGACCATGTGGGAGGAAGTTACGGCAGATATACATTTCCTCCAGGTTGTGGCGCTATAGAGTCTATGGACACGCAGATCCAAAGAGTGGAGGGTGACCCGACCGACCAAAAAAATTTTAGAGACGATCTGACCATGTGGAAGGAAGTTACGGCTATATACATTTCCACCAGTTGGTGGCGCTATAGAGTCTATGTATACACACAGTCATAGACCAGAGGGTACCCCGAACAACCAGAAAAAATTAGGGACTGATCCGACCATGTAGAAGGAAGTGACAGCTGATATACATTTCCACCAGTTGGTGGCGCTATAGCGTATGTACACACACTGTCATAGACCAGAGGATACCTTGAACCACCAGAAAAAAATCCGGGCAGATCCGACCATGTGGGAGAAAGTTACGGCAGATATAAATTTCCACCAGTTGGTGGCGCTATACAGTCTATGTACACACACAGTCATAGACCAGAGGGTACCCCAAACCGCCAGAAAAAATTTGGTGCCGATCCGACCATGTGGAAGGAAGTTACGGCAGATATACATTTCCACCAGTTGGTGGCGCTATAGAATCTATATACACACACAGTCACAGACTGGAGGGTGACCGAACCCACCCAAAAAAATTTGGAGACGATCCGACCATGTGGAAGGAAGTTACAGGTGATATACATTTCCACCAGTTGGTGGCGCTATACAGTCTATGTACACACAGTATAACAGACCAGAGATTGACCCAACACACCCAAAAAAAATTCAAGACAATCTGACCATGAATCAGGAAGTTACGGCAGATATACATTTCCACCAGTTGGTGGCGCTATAGAGTCTATATACACACACAGTCACAGACCGGAGGGTGACCGAACCCACCCAAAAAAAATTGGAGACGATCCGACCATGTATAAGGAAGTTACGGCAGACATACATTTCCACCAGTTGGTGGCGCTGTGTTTTGAACATGGGTTCTGGAGCGTTAGGTGCGTCCTGTCATGATAGACGTCTCCACCGAAAATCATAGTGATACGTGCAACGGGTGGCGATGGATAATGAATTGAAACTTCTAGGTGGCGCTAGTGTGTCAATTTAGATTGGTGTGACATGGGAGCACCACCAGGGCGCTCAGGCCTGGATTCTGACCTTACGTGTAAGATTTCAGCAGCCTGTGACCTTCTGCGGGCAAAATATGAGCCTTCGATGGTCAATGGCGAAGGCTGACCATTCGCCGTGGCCACGCCCACCACATGTGCTTTACACACATCACAGTCCATCAACTGACATCATCAGTCTGTCAGTCAAACTGTGTATTGACTTTGATGTACATTGCTTCAAGGCAAGGCCAGACACCAGGCAGGGCCAGATAAGGTAAAAGTTAAGGATAAAGTAAAAGTTTGGTGGCGTGCCACGCCCACATCCTATGGAGCAGCCCAAAATCCTTCGCAATTTAACGTGGGCCATCCGTCTAGTGTCCGTTGATGCTACAACGGACTCATTCGGTCAAACCCCCTAGGAGGAGTTCGACCCCTACATCCTCCCCCAAATGGCCGCCGCCACCTAAAATGGCCGACTTCCTGTTGGTTTTTGAACATGGGTTCTTGAGACTTTTTTGTGCGTCCTGTCACGAGTGATGTCTCCTCCGAAAATCATGCCCATACGTGCAACGGGAGGCGAGGGATAATTATTTTAAAACTTCTAGGTGGCGCTAGTGAGTCAATTTGGCTTGGTTTCAAATGGGGGCCCCACCAGGGCCCTCAGGCCTGGAATCTGCCCCCCCTTATGAGTTTTCAAGCACATGCGACCTTCTGCGGGCGAATGATGACCCTTTCTTTGTAAACGGCGAGGCCTGAGCATTCGCCGCCAGGCCACGCCCACCACGTGCGCTTTTCCTGCATCATGGTCCATCAACAGGCTTCACCAGGCTGTCAGGCAGTGACCTTGTGACCTCGGTGTTCATCTGATGAATCTCCTGCCAGAAAAGGCCTCATGTAGATGACACGCCTTTAGCCTGTCGCCAATAGGCGGCGCTGCGACGAAATCAGGAAGTGACCTACGGGGACCTTCGGGGCAGGGCCATGATCACATGTACCAAGTATGATGAAGATCTGACCATGTGGAGGCAAGTTATTCACGTCTACAGTTACGCTCAGCGTGCAAGGCCCGGGCAGATGAAAAAGGGCAAAATTTGGGGGCGTGCCACGCCCACATCGTATGGAATATCCCAAAATCCTTCGCAATTTAACGTCGGCCATCCGTCTAGTGTCCGTTGATGCAACAACGGACTCATTCGGTCAAACCCCCTAGGAGGAGTTCGTCGAGATACGACCCCAACTTCTGGCCCGAAAAAGGCCGGCGCCATCCAAAATGGCCGACTTCCTGTTCGTTTTACAATATGGGTTCTTGAGACTTTTTGGTCCGTCTTGTCACGATAGACGTCTCCACAAAGTTTCGTGACGATAGGTGAAACTGGTGTCGGGGGCCAATTTTTTCAAAAATAAAAGGTGGCGCTAGAGAGTCAATTTTGGAACATTGTTTTCGGGACCCCCACCAGATCGAAATTTTCGGCAGACCTGACGCGCTTGCAAAATTTGGTGAGTTTTCGGGCATGTTCAGGCCCTCAAAATGGCCGTCGAATCGGCAGAATAATAATAATAATAATAATAATAATAATAATAATTAAAACTGCAAGCAGTGATGAGCGGGCTCGAGCACCCCGACGCGGTCGGGGGTACGCGCGGGTCGGGGGTACGCGCGGGTCGGGGGCGCGCGCGTGTTCGGACGGGCGCGCGGACGCACCGTACGGAAAACCGCAACGATGGGATAAGCGGTAAGGGAGTTACGGCACTTGCAATTTTCCGCCCGGAGGGGGCGACGCCGGCGGCGAGGCTGGTGCGCGGTCACGTCCCGTCCGGTGCCCCGAACCGCCATAAAAAAATTCACGACGATCGGACCGTGCGGTAGGTACTTGCGGCGGATATACGTTTCCGCCTGTGGGTGGCGCTATACAGTCTATGCGTCCACACGGTAACGGACCGGAGGGTACCCCGAACCACCAGAAAAAATTAGGTGCCGATCCGACCGTGCGGAAGGAAGTTACGGCTGATATACATTTCCACCAGTTGGTGGCGCTATAGCGTATGTACACACACTGTCATAGACCAAAGGGTACCCCGAACCACCAGAAAAAAATTCGGGCAGATCCGACCATGTGGGACGAAGTTACGGCAGATATACATTTCCACCAGTTGGTGGCGCTCTAGAGTCTATGGACACGCAGATTCAAAGAGTGGAGGGTGACCCGACCGACCCAAAAAAATTTAGAGACGATCCGACCATGTGAAAGGAAGTTACGGCTATATACATTTCCACCAGTTGGTGGCGCTATAGAGTCTATGTATACACACAGTCATAGACCAGAGGGTACCCCGAACCACCAGAAAAAATTTGGGACCGATCCGACCATGTGGAAGGAAGTTACAGCTGATATACATATCCACCAGTTGGAGGCGCTATAGCGTATGTACACACACTGTCATAGACCAGAGGGTACCCCGAACAACCAGAAAAAAATTTGGGTCCGATGCGACCATGTGGAAGGAAGTTACAGCTGATATACATTTCCACCAGTTGGTGGCGCTATAGTGTATGTACACACACAGTCATAGACCTGAGGGTACCCCAAACCACCAGAAAAAAATTTGGGCAGATCGGACCAAGTGGGAGGAAGTGACGGCAGATATACATTTTCACCAGTTGGTGGCGCTAGAGAGTCTATGTATACACACAGTCATAGACCAGAGGGTACCCCGAACCACCAAAAAAAATTTAGAGACGATGCGACCATGTGGAAGGAAGTTATGGCTATATACATTTCCACCAGTTGGTGGCGCTAGAGAGTCTATGTATACACACAGTCATAGACCAGAGGGTACCCCGAACCACCAAAAAAAATTTAGAGACGATGCGACCATGTGGAAGGAAGTTATGGCTATATACATTTCCACCAGTTGGTGGCGCTATAGAGTATATGTATACACAAAGTCATAGACCAGAGGGTACCCCGAAACACCAGAAAAAATTTGGGGCAGATCCAACCATGTGGGAGAAAGTTACGGCAGATATACATTTCCACCAGTTGGTGGCGCTATACAGTCTATGTACACACACAGTCATAGACCAGAGGGTACCCCAAACCACCACAAAAAATTTGGGGCTGATGCGACCATGTGGAAGGAAGTTACAGCTGATATACATTTCCACCAGTTGGTGGCGCTATAGTGTATGTACACACACAGTCATAGACCAGAGGGTACCCCAAACCACCAGAAAAAAATTTGGGCAGATCGGACCAAGTGGGAGGAAGTTACGGCAGATATACATTTTCACCAGTTGGTGGCGCTATAGAGTCGATGTACACACCCAGTCATAGACCGGAGGGTATCCCAAACCACCAGAAAAAATTGGGGGCAGATCCGACCATGTGGAAGGAAGTTACATCTGATATACATTTCCACCAGTTGTGGCGCTATAGAGTCGATGTACACACACAGTCACAGACTGGAGGGTGACCGAACCCACCCAAAGAAAATTGGAGACGATCCGACCATGTGGAAGGAAGTTACAGGTGATATACATTTCCACCAGTTGGTGGCGCTGTGTTTTGAACATGGGTTCTGGAGCGTTAGGTGCGTCCTGTCATGATAGACGTCTCCACCGAAAATCATAGTGATACGTGCCACGGGTGGCGAGGGATAATGAATTGAAACTTCTAGGTGGCGCTAGTGTGTCAATTTAGATTGGTGTCACATGGGAGCACCACCAGGGCGCTCAGGCCTGGATTATGACCTTACGTGTAAGATTTCAGCAGCCTGTGACCTTCTGCGGGCAAAATATGAGCCTTCGATGGTCAATGGCGAAGGCTGACCATTCGCCGTGGCCACGCCCACCACATGTGCTTTACACACATCACAGTCCATCGACTGACATCATCAGTCTGTCGGTCAAACTGTGTATTGACTTTGATGTACATTGCTTCAAGGCAAGGCCAGACACCAGGCAGGGCCAGATAAGGTAAAAGTTAAGGTTAAAGTAAAAGTTTGGTGGCGTGCCACGCCCACATCCTAAGTAGCAGCCCAAAATCCTTCGCAATTTAACGTGGGCCATCCGTCTAGTGTCCGTTGATGCTACAACGGACTCATTCGGTCAAACCCCCTAGGAGGAGTTCGTCGAGATACATCGTCCCCCAAATGGCCGCCGCCACCTAAAATGGCCGACTTCCTGTTGGTTTTTGAACATGGGTTCTTGAGACTTTTTTGTGCGTCCTGTCACGAGTGATGTCTCCTCCGAAAATCATGCCCATACGTGCAACGGGAGGCGAGGGATAATTATTTTAAAACTTGTAGGTGGCGCTAGTGAGTCAATTTGGCTTGGTTTCAAATGGGGGCCCCACCAGGGCCCTCAGGCCTGGAATCTGCCCCCCCTTATGAGTTTTCAAGCACATGCGACCTTCTGCGGGCGAATGATGACCCTTTCTTTGTAAACGGCGAGGCCTGAGCATTCGCCGCCAGGCCACGCCCACCACGTGCGCTTTTCCTGCATCATGGTCCATCAACAGGCTTCACCAGGCTTTCAGGCAGTGACCTTGTGACCTCGGTGTTCATCTGATGAATCTCCTGCCAGAAAAGGCCTCATGTAGATCACACGCCTTTAGCCTGTCGCCAATAGGTGGCGCTGCGACGAAATCAGGAAGTGACCTACGGGGACCTTCGGGGCGGGGCCATGATCACATGTACCAAGTATGATGAAAATCTGGCCACGTGGAGCCAAGTTATTCACGTCTACAGTTACGCTCAGCGTGCAAGGCCCGGACAGATGAAAAAGGGCAAAATTTGGGGGCGTGCCACGCCCACATCGTATGGAATATCCCAAAATCCTTCGCAATTTAACGTCGGCCATCCGTCTAGTGTCCGTTGATGCAACAACGGACTCATTCGGTCAAACCCCCTAGGAGGAGTTCGTCGAGATACGACCCCAACTTCTGGCCCGAAAAAGGCCGGCGCCATCCAAAATGGCCGACTTCCTGTTCGTTTTCCAATATGGGTTCTTGAGACTTTTTGGTCCGTCCTGTCACGATAGACGTCTCCACCAAGTTTCGTGACGATCGGTGAAACTGGTGGCGGGGGCTAATTTTTTTTAAAATTCAAGGTGGCGCTAGAGAGCCAATTTTGGAACATTATATTTGTAACCCATAAAATATCAAATTTTTCGCCAGACCTGATGCGCTCGCCAAATTTGGTGAGTTTTCGGGCATGTTAAGGCCCTCAAAATGGCGCTCAAAGGCGCGGAAGAATAATAATAATAATAATAAGAAAAAGAAACGGAACGATTACAATAGGGCTTTCGCACTGGTCAGTGCTCGAGCCCTAATAATAAACATTACGATTACAATAGGGCTTTCGCACTGGTCAGTGCTCGAGCCCTAATAATAAACATTACGATAACAATAGGGCTTTCGCACTGGTCAGTGCTCGAGCCCTAATAACAAAGAATGGCATGCAGCAGCAGACCTCCGCCAAGGACAATCATCAGCATGTTTGCTTTTGGCTGAAAGCTAATGATGACTTATTAATATGAACAAATCAACTAACTGGGCAGGTTACTAACTGGTTTTAAACATTTAAAACAGCTTTTCCACGCCTGTGATTGACTTGGTAGTGCTTTGCTAACTAACACAGTTATACCACTGTTTTTTTATTGTGTACTGCTGCAAAATAATGAAAATAATAAAAAAGAAAAATAAGATAGTTCATAAAGGGGCCAAAAAAAAAGTTAAAATAAAGGGGCCAAAGAAAATATAGAATCAACACTTTGATAAAGAAGGTGAGAAACACTTTTGAATTAAAAAAACAAGTCGAAGGTGGTGTCCCTGTCCTCCTCCTCCTCTTGGCTCCCCGAGCACTGAAATATGTTTATCTGTACACCAACACACACAAGCTATTTGTGTCATATAAGACTTATTTTCTTTTATTATGTCTACAAAATTGGGTAGTATGAGTGTTAAACTGTCTATAGGGGTGTTATTTCATGTCTAGCGGCTCAAATAATGTAAAAATTATTTAGAAGGCTGTAAACAGATTTTCTATGTCTGAAATGTCTCATTTTCTCTTTTTATGTCTACTATATTAGGAGTATATATCCTATTTACATAAGGTTGCTATTTAATATCTAGATGTCTCTAATTATGTTAAGCAGTGTGTTATGCAACGTCGTAGGTCTTCTATGTCTCTCTTATTTTGTCTACTATAGTAAGTAATAGGAGGGGTAATAAAGAAACATATTTAGATTTTCAATGCTGAAAATATTCAATTTAGAAGTAAGGAATTCTACTTTGTGGAAATCCACTTACCATGGTTGTGTCTGGAACCAATTAACCATGACAAACGAGGGATTACTACATTTGGCAAAGCAGATTAGTTTTAAATCTAATGAAATAGCTCATTCCAATCAGTTTATTTGTTTTTACAATACGCTGAAGGTCAATGAAAAAACAATGTGGACACCCCCGCACATACTAGTAACTGTACAAAAAGGTGTTTTCCTGGTTTTCAAGTCAAGTGTCCAAGTGTGTGTTATAAGTACAAATGAAAAGTATGTGTAGAGAAGATAACGTGCATAGTACACAAGTAAGACAAGACTGGGGGAGGCCGTCAAGTCTCATCCTCCCCCAGCGAGAGGCTGCAGCTCTGTGGTTATCTACACCGACAGATCCCGCTGCCCAACACCCAATTGGGGTCCACATACATCGTTGCTGCTCTCCTCAGGGGTCTTGCAGACACACCTTTAGGGTCTTCACTAGACCATCCCTATTCTTCTTTATCCTTCCTCATGTGATTCACCGAAGGACAAAAAAGACTCTAAAATATAAGAAAATATAAGATGGTGGACAAGACATTTTAGTATTAACAACTTGCCTTGGTGTTCAGTCATGATCTGTTTCTGTGGACTTAGGATCATTCGCCCTAAGTGGGTAATCATTTATAAATACTTGATAATATAGTTCACATGTACAGCATCCATAGGTATGAATGTGAGTGTGGTGGGAATGGTTGTTTGTCTATATGTGCCCTGGCAGCATACGTGTATCACTGTTAAAAAAGCCCACAGATTTTGCATTTACATCTTTGTTTCACTAATAATTGGGATTTGGGTGGTCCTTGAATGCACCATAGTTGCTGCAAAATGTAAAAGTAAAACCTCATAAATCTGTGTGTGTGGGCTTTCATATTTCATCCACCTCATGGGTGTGGCATATGAAGATGCCGATTCCACAGCATCATTATTGCACAGTTGTGCCACAGGCTGGTAACAATAAAAGGCCAGCTTTTGTGATTGACCTCACAAGTGTGGCATATCAAGATGATGATTGGACAACATTTTTACTGCATAGATATGCCATATGCTGGCAACAATAAAAGGTCAGTGTTCATAATTCATTCACCTCACAATTGTGGCATATCAAGATGATGATTGGACAGCACTTTTACTGCATAGATATGCCAAGGCTGGCAAAAATAAAAGGCCATTCTTCATAATTAATTCACCTCACAAATGTGGCATACCAAGATGGATTGGACAACATTATTATTGCAAAGATCTAGCAGAGGCTGCCAACAACAAAAGGCCAGCTTTCATAATTTCTTTACCTCACAGGAGTGCATATAAAGATGCACATTAGGTGTGACCACCATGTGCCTCAGATACCGTATATGACAACAGTCACTTTTATTGGAAATGCTGAGCTGGAATTTTGTGTGTCAAAAATAGACATTTGTATGGGTGTATCAGGTACTTGTGTTTTTCATCATTCTCCTTTGGTCCTGGAATGTCAAAATTAGGGATCTATTGTGCTATTATTAAATAGATTAAATTCATATTAAATCAGAAATAAAATGTACACGCATAGCAAGATTGTGCTGAACAATAAAAAAAGAGTATTTTAAGGTGAGATGTAAACCTTTGGAATGTAGTTGTATGTACATGAGCAAAAGTAGTGATTCTGTTGTTGTGTATTGTTACAAATGCAAGTCATGTGACTAGACTTCACTGATAGGCCTGTGAGTATCTGCCCTTCTCCCAGTGGCTAGGAGAACACGTCACGTAAATGCCAACAATTTTGGAGTCTCTTTCCGTCATCAGCCGTGCCAGAGGGAAGTGCGTCATCGCTAAACGTGTTTACCAGCCGTGTCTTAGGGAGATGTTACGTCGCATTTATCACTAGTTACTTACTAATACTAATTACTTATCAACTCCAGTATATGCATACATACATACACTCACACCACAATTACAATATTTTGCTGTATTTTGGTCATTTTAAGCATTAACAGAACTTGCTTACCAGGTGCATTCACATAGCAAAATAGAAAGGAACGTAGCTAGCCAGAAGCTAAGCTAGCCAGAAGCTAGCCAGAAGCTAGCCAGAAGCTAGCCAGAAGCTAGCCAGAAGCTAGCCGGCTAGCGACTAGCTTTGTGTAGTGTGGTGTTGTGTCACTTTGCCAGTCATGTAGTTCTTTGGCATAAGGACAATGTTGCTGTAGCTTGTAGCAGTCACATTATATGTAAATGGAGCATTGTTGGCACTTTTTTGAGATTTTTTCATTGACGGTCCTGATGACTTCCAATGTTGCAGGCTTGACAAGGACATCCCTGCTGAGATGTTTTCAGCACGGCACAGAGGAATACGTTCACGCTATCCTGTGCGGTCCCCTGATCTACATCCAATTGAAAGCATTTGGGGGTAGACGGCAAGGGAATATTAGAATGTGAACATATACATATTTAAACAACACAACAAAAGCAGATGTTCATGAAGATAAACTGGACTGTGCTGGCAGTGTCTGCTGCATGTTTGCTGTCTAAGAAAATGATGCAGGATGTGTGTGCGTGGATTGTGTTAGTTGTGCAGTGAACTAATTTGAAAGTTTGCCTGGGTGTGTTTTTATGGTGAATATTCATCAGCATGCGCCGCTGGGACGCCAGTCTTATCACCGCACAGCCAAGCTGTTGACAATCATCACAACACACAAACACTGCTTCACTTCTACTTTGATCTCTTCTCTGTCTGCAGGTTATTACATTGATCTCTTTTTCATGCCTGTCAAACATTTTTGACCTTTTGGCTCTGCTTTTCTGCCCCTCTCACCTTGTTTTTGCAGTTTCTTTGAGAACATGAGCCGCATCTCGTCTCCAGACTATGTGCCCACAGAGATGGACGTTCTGCGCGTGCGACTGAGGACAACAGGTGTGATAGAAACCCAGTTCCAAGTCAAGCACCTCACGTTCAGGTAGATGCCTTTTCACTTTCTCACCCTCCATAAGAGAAACGTGGACATATGGAACATATGGAAATAACAAATACAGACACATCTCCAAAACGTCTTCCGCTTGTTGAGTCGTGACTCTCTTATCTCCGTCTGCAGCCCTGATAGGCCTGAGATGTGAAATGAAGATAGGCTTCATTGAATGATGCACCTTTCAATGAGACTCGACTACTGACCGCTGCGACACGCCGTCAGTGTCCCTGCCTTGGTCTTATCAGTAAAGCAGCAGGGGGCACATGTCATCATGTGCATCCCTGATCAATAAGCCACTGTCACATTACACCTCAGACTTCCTCATCTGGCATTGCTTAACTCCAGCTGCCGACGGTCAGGACAGAAATTTCAGTAGACGCGATGGCGGTTGCAGACCACAGACCAACAGAAATGAAATTTATGTGTTATTCTTTTTTTACATTATTTATGTGTTAGCATAATGTCAGTGCAACATGACGTTTTCCACAGTTAGCGGTGACACATGCGACTATACACACCCAATATCAGGAATATGCATCACCATGAAATTGTGTTATACAGTCTCTATTGTTACTAATGTCTACCTGAGGAGCACCTTTGCTCTCCAGATTCCACAATATGAAGTCGTCCCTCAACCCCACATCTCATTATGAATCATCATAATGAAAGACACTTTTCATAAGCACATAATAGGCTTGAGTCACTTTATCAACTGATGACTGCAGTCAACATCTAAATGCCATTTGTTTGTCTCTGGGTACAGCTGACGCTCGCACAAATGGGAATCATGTTCAAGCTTCAACTACGTTACTCAGCCAGACAAAAGTTATAACTCTAATTTCCAATGCAGCCATCTTTACTAACAGCAGACAAGTTGGAGACCATTGTTCCTACCCACTGTTGCTTTTTTGGTTAACGTCATGCTTCCCGATGAGCCAAACTGTGGAATCTGTGGTGGCCGAAATAAAGAAGAGAGAAGACATGCATGATTGCAGACATGCCTGGAAGGATTCTGTGTTTGTGATGCTTGATATCGTCTTTCTTACCAATCTCTGAATCACTGATTTTGTAAGTACAGTAATTCCTTGCAATGTCGTACTTCAAATCTATCACACCAAAAACTGTATCCGAAAAATTATGAATGCTCCAATCAATCGGCCACCGGTCAGTATTGACCGATTTCTGAAAAAAATCACATGATCGGTATCTTCCGATAAATGCCTTTCAACGCCGATCACCTGTGGCTAGTACTATAGCAGCCCATAGCGATCCCTTTGTGCAGTGTAGTGTCTTGCCCTGACTAACATCTTGGGCAGCATCATCCTCCTGTTTTCCTTCACACTGCACAGGCGTGCTTAAACAAACACAATCATGTCTGTCGCGTGGAACTTAACTGCCGAGACGTGCCACGAAAACTATCTTGAGGGTAGTGCATTAAAAAGCATTAATACGGTATCTGACGCAATATGGTGAGTTTTCAGGGCTCATAGTGTGATCATCATTCAAAGAGCAACTAGCTCTACCAACTAGACAAGACATCGGGTTGGCCGACTGCTCTCGCACTGAACTGGAAGTCCTAGTCGGAGACGATTAATGGAGCGCAGATGGAAGTAGGCTGACCTGGTGACGTTATTGATGTGGGATTGGAAAGATAGTGTGCTGTCAAGGATGACACCCAGACTCTTGACCTGAGGGGAGGGGGAGACTAAGGAGCTGTTGATGGAGAGAGAGGAGTCAACTTTAGATAAGGTGGATTTGGTGCCAATGAGTAAGAATTCAGTTTTATTGCTGTTAAGTTTCAGAAAGTTTGAGGTGAACCATGATTTTATTTCAGAGAGACAGGAGGTGAGGGAGGGGGGTGGGAGTGTGGAGTTAGGTTTGGAAGAAAGGTAGAGCTGGGTGTCATCCGCGAAGCAGTGGAAATGAAGGTTAAATTTGCGGAAGATATGGCAGAGGGGGAGAATGTAGGTTATGAAGAGAAGGGGCCCCAGGACAGAGCCCTGGGGCACACCTGTGGTGACTGGGGAGGGGTCGGAGGAGAAAGACTCAAGCTGTATGAACTGAGTGCGGTCTGTAAGATAAGAGTGGAACCAGTGGAGGGGGGTGTGGGTGATGCCAATTGAGGGGAGTCTACTGAGGAGGATGGGGTGTGAGATGGTGTCAAAGGCTGCACTCAGGTCGAGGAGGATGAGAATGGAAAGTGAACCGGTGTCAGCTGCAGTGAGGAGATCATTGGTGATTTTGATAAGTGCAGTTTCGGTGCTGTGACAGGGATGGAAGCCAGACTGGAAGGGTTCATACAGATTAAGAGTGAGATGTGCATGAAGTTGGGAGGAGACTATTTTTTCAAGAATTTTGGAAATGAAAGGTATGTTGGAGATAGGGCGGAGATTATTGAAGTTGTTGGGATCTGAACCAGGTTTTTTAAGAATTGGGGTGACAGCAGCAGTTTTGAGAACTAGAGGGACAATACCGGTAGACAGTGAAGAGTGGATAATGGCAGAAATGAGAGGAAGCAGAGAAGAAAGACAGGATTTGACCAGAATTGACCAGCTGGCATGTGGAGGGCTTGGATTTGTGGATGAGGTCAGATATTTCAGAGGCATTGGGGAGTTGAAAGGAGGAAAAAGGCTGACTGTAGAGAAAGGTTTTGGATCCTTGTTTGATACGTTTTTCTATCTGGACTTGCTTGGATATTGTCGGGTATTGATATTTTCTTGGGATTATCGTATGATCGGAGACATTGCTCTTGCAATATGAAACTTTGTTCCACTCCTATTAAAGAAGGTCCAGCACTTTTAACTGGATAACCTATGAGCTGTTTTGATCATTTTTCCATGCTCGGGTCCTTTGATGTAGCTGCTAATTAGAGATGGTGGGTCTGTGTGTCTTTTTGTCACATTTGTTTAAAAATGATCAGCCCTAACAAAATGTCTCATCAAGTCATCATTGAAGATTGGGGGTATGTAGGTGGTGACACCCTTTCATCAGGTAGTTTGTTTCTGGTGTGTATGAGTGTGTTAGCGTGTTGCCACGTTCTGAGCACAAACACATGACTTTACATACAAGAGTCATCTTTCACCCTTTAGTTGAATAAGGATGGCATTTCTCATTAGCATCAGGTGCTGTGGTGACTACGTCGACGCTGCAGCTTTGTGGGGTATTTTCTTAGTAAATGTCATTTGTTTAATGATGCAGCCAATCGACTTCCCTCACATGTCAGTGTCTAGAAATAAAAGTGTGGGGTGTTGCTGTGGTGCCACATCTTGTGTCTTTCTTTCTTGTGTCTGTATTTGCTCTCCTGATAAATAGCTGCATCACACTGAAGGAGACGCCATTGATTGATGGCACACCTGACCAAAAGGCAACCTTTTTACTGTCTTTGTGCCTCCAGCGCCTTGTACTCTTGTGTTTTTGGAGAAATTAGGACGTATTGGTGAACATTGACTCTAAGTTTGGCTGGTTGTGTGTCTTAGAAGTCAGGTGCAAAATATGTACATGTAATATAACATGTTTAGAATGTGAATCCATATGGACTGACATGAACCCAGGAGTCTTTACTACCATTGACAGCCACGAGGGGGTGCTCTGGGCTTGGGGCAACTACAGTCATCCTACTTTGCCAGTTAATTGGTTGCAGGACGCGATCAATTTTTGTTTTCGTTTTTTTCTTTCTTTTGGCTTCTTCCTGATTGGGCATTTTCAAATTCAGTTCATTCACATTCAAATTCAGTAGAATTCCTTATTTATTCAAGGAATATTTTGTAGTTATAGCATAGTAAAACAGTATGTTTAAATATTATTTTTGACATTATTTGAGCCCTCTCAACTTGAAATAACACCCCAATAGTCACCTTTACACTCCCGTTACCCAATGTAGTAGACATATAATAAGAGAAAGTAAGACATAAATAAGACACATTTGGAGAATTCCTTGTTGTCTTGTCCTTTTCTGTTTCCTGTTTCTGTACAGCACTTCATGTCATAGCTATTGTCTCACCAATTGAACATTACTAATGCCTAGTGAGCAGTGTAGAATACTACGTATCATGACAGCTTTGAATTGAAAATGCTTCTTTTGTGCAAGAATACATACAATTTGTTAATTTGCTAAATATGGATTTTTTTTTTACTAATGCACTGTATCCAACCACAAAAAGTACAGTGTGGGACTAGCAAAAAAACCTGGGCAACATAGACGCAAATAAGCAATCTTTCCAACAAAAGAACATAAGACTTGCACCAGGGGAGGGGTAAAGGAGGTTGTTGGTGAAAATGCAGATTGATTAGATGGTTTGGGTTAGTGCGAGTAGCCGCATTCCAATAGACTCGACTACTGTATTTGTTCATTCTGGTCTCTCAATCGATCCATCAGTCATGGCGGGCAGTTGTCTAATCCAATCAGCAACAGAGCTGTTAGCATGGTTTCGGATAGGAATGAAGCACTGTACCATTGTGTACTTGAATAACTCGCCTTTACAGTTAAAATGTCTGCTATTGGTGTTCAATTTTGTGAAATAAATTTGTAAATGCACCTCGTGCTCTGGAGGAGTGTAGCCTGGATAATACGTGATAAGGATTTCAGTGTGTGTACTGTCAGCCACTCCGCCATCAGTATGGAAGGTCATGAACCATGAAAGACTTTTGCAATTGGATTTTGAATCTTTTATATTGGTCGCACTCATGTTGCATTTCACACACACACACGTTAGCCAGCGGCAAGGTTCACATGTGTGTTCTTATGTTGATTTAACCAGGTGAGATTTGAACTGAGCGGTCATATTTCAAGTAGACAACAGTATTGGTGCTTACGGGCGCTAAATGGGGATTTGACTACGTAGATAACGCAGTTTGATCAATAGTCTGCTATATTATATATATAATAATAATAATATAATAGTCTATATAATATTCTATACACTGAAATTACCAAGAATGATTGATTGCACCTTGAGGCACGAAAGGCACCTTCATAGACTGCAACACGTGAACATGTTTTGTGTCACATGTCTTAAATCTTGCGTGTGAGTGTGTGTGAGTGTTTACTCTTTTGAGGGATTGGAGTCAGTCTGCTAAATCACACCTGGGGCCACCACTCTACAGTCAATTCCTTATTTCTTCTCCTCTGACTTTCCATCATTTTTTTGATTCCTACATGTTCCTCTAGCAGTGCTAGAGTGCTTCACTTTTTCCACATTTAATATTTCAGCCTTATTCCAAAATGGAATAAATTCATTTTTCTCCTCAAAATTCTCCTCACGACCCCCCAAAATGACAACACAAAAAAGTTTTTAGTCATTATTATGTCACACTGCGGGCTTGAGGGCCTTACGGTTCGACCCCAGGACGCAGAGAACAGGACCAAATGCAGGTAAATTTATGAATAATAGCGGCAGCAGGATAGAGCAGCAGAGGGCAGAGCATTAAAATACAAACTAAACTAAACAGCAGAAATTAGGGACAGGTGTGGGTGATTAGGACAACAAAGGAAGACAAGGCAAAACAGGTAGTTCCATACAAAATAAGAGTGTCCAAACAGAAACTAAAGCCCAAGAATAAGCAAGCTGTCACGGGGGAGCCTACACAGGGCGTGACATATTAATTATTATTACAGTAATACAGTGTGGAAAACCAGTTTATGACCTTCTAAATATGTTTTTTTAGCATTCTTACTGTCACAATCTGCATCGCCTCCTGTGTGACAGTTTTGTGTTTCACGTTGTTTGACTTAGTTCCTGTTTCATGCTCTTATTTTGTAGTTTTTCCTGTGTTGGTCTGCCCTGTGTTCCGTCTCGTTTACACCCTCTGCTACGTGCACCTGTTTCTAATTTGATTGCCTTATTTAGTTCAGCCGGGTTTGCCTTTCGTTGGTGCATTGTTGTTTGTTCTTGGTTCTTTGCTACGTGTTGTATGACAGTGCTGCTTTTACCTGTTCCGAAAATAAAAAAAAAAAGCTAAGCTTTTACCTGCACCATTGGCTTCATCTCTGCATCCTGGGGTCGCATCGCAACACCCGCATGCCGAACCGTGACACTTAGAGCCCTCTAGACATGAAATAACACCCCAATAGTCACCCTTACACTCCTATTATCCAATATGGCAGACATAATAAGCGTAAATGAGACATACAAGACATAATATAGACTCACACATGTTAGCATTGGGAGAGTTTTTTCTTCTGTTACTTCTTCATCTGGACAGTACTTCCTTCTATGTGTTTTGTATTTTACTTCATTTAGCCATTTTATGCGTGAAAATGCCAAATTTAAGTAAAAATTTGCTTAAATATGCATTGTTGAATTGGCCATATTTAGCCATGAAACATCACAATTTATTCATGCATATTTTTGACAAATTGTGGAATTCAAAGCAGGAAGTAGCAAGGGATGCCTGTACAGTTTCATTTGATCTGGTTTATTTTGTGCTGCGAGTGCAGGATGTACGACGTAGGAGGCCAGCGAACCGAGCGCAGGAAGTGGATATGCTGCTTTGAGGACGTGAGGGTGGTGCTCTTTGTGGTGTCGCTCAGCGGTTACGACATGACCCTGGTGGAGGACCCGTCCACGGTAAGAGCTGGTCACCGGAGCGTATTTGCATCATCACGACAGTGTTGTCTCGTGTCTGCAGAATCGCCTTCAGGAGTGCATGAAGCTTTTCTCCTCCATCTGCAACAACATCTTCTTCCGCAGCACATCCACGGTTAGAAACGTCCTCCCTCACCACCAGAAACAAAACAATAAATGTTTGTACTGTTCCTGGACGCTGCACAGTGTGATTAGTGAGGAGGAGAACTAGTGAAAATATACTGTAAATAGCGGAATGTACTATCAATGTCACCATCCTAAAAGCTGTTTTATTCAACACGTGCACATAACGACATGCTGACTTTCAGCTTTCGCCTCCAATGAATACAATGTGCCTCACTTTTCAACTTTCTTGCCCATCCCAGAATTCCAGATTGTACGTTCCCTACCATTGTATTCCATTCCACATCCACGCTCCTGGACACGCTCCACTGGGCGGGACTTTCCCTCTTCCCGTCTATGCTCTTTGGACCATTCACCCATTCATTTGTTCCCATGCATTTATTCATTCTTTACTCATTTCTTACTTCATTGCTTCATTCATCGATCCCATTAGTTTAGTCATTTTCATTCATTCATTATTCTCATCCGTTGTCATTCCTTCATTATTATTATTATTATTATTATTATTATTATTATTATTATTATTATTATTATTATTATTATTATTATTATTATTATTATTATTATTATTATTATTATTATTATTATTATTATTATTATTATTATGTTTTCCTGCTCCATCCTTGGCTTGGCTGACTGACCAGTGATCAGTGAATGCATCTTGAGCACTGAGGAAGACGTTCCGTACGTGTGCAAATCTTGCTAGCAGTGGCTAACAATGTCAACATGCATTTTGGTAGTTGCAGGAAGTGGGATGAAAGGGCGTCTGCTGGGAAGAAAGGATCTTTGGTTGTACTGTATCTGTGGTTAAAGTGGAGGATATACTGTAAGTAGCGCTTCCTTCCTCACCTCTGACCCTTCGGCCTCAGTTTTTAGTGACTTGCACGTCATGGTAAATGTGATTATTGCACACGCGGGTGATAATGATGTCACATTTTTCATAGATATAACCTCTTCGACTCTTAGGTTTTTCACTGACACGGTGGACCAAGACAGGTTGTTGACCTCATCATTAGAACAATAACATGATGACGATTGTCCCGACTGGGTTCAAGTGTACTAATTAGCATCGATGAGTTTGCCTTGTCTGGGCTTGAACAGTGTGTGGAAACACACACATTGCGTGTTTGAGGCCTCTGTCACTTGTAATGAAACCTAACAAGTCATTAAGATGAGCTTTTCCGCTAAATAATCCCATTAAGACCGGCGTGAGACGGGTTCCTTCGATTCATTCCACTTAGCCTTTCCATTTCAGGTAAGTTCATGTCGCAGTCTACTGACTTAACTTTGTATTAAAGGGCCCCTGACATGATGCTTCAATATGTTACATGTCCTATATGGTTTATTTATTTTTAATGGTGAATTTACCAAAATGACATTAATATTAGACATCCAGCAGCAACACATTTTTGTGCAAATTGAGCATTTTCAAGCATAAATATGGCGAAATGAACTGAAATCACACATCCAAGTTTTAATAACTTGTTGTATTCGCCACTGGTCATGATGTGTCAGTAATGTCACTGTAATGTTTGGTGAAATACACAAGCACCAGACTTCATCGTCTGTAATGACACACTGCAGTACTTTAGCACTTGGCCTTTTTTGCTACTACAATTTAGCTGGGAAACGTCGGAGTAGCAGTTGATTGGAGCACCAGGACACTTCAGAGTGTGTGTGTGTGTGTGTGTGTGTGTGCATGTGTGTGCATGTGTGAGACACCAGCAGTGGTTGATTGCGTTGGCGAGCGTTAATTGATCAACAATCATCACTTCCTGCTGGTAGAAAGACAACTATTGATTTTGGTCATGTTCCATACGTAATAAAGCCACTTTCCAAATGGATTTATTGTTTTCATTTCATTTCATTCAATCTCTCTTTCGCTAATGTTTGCAATGGAATTGTCTTTTTTTGATGACCATCTGGTGTCTTGTCTTTCTTGTAGATTTTATTCATGAACAAAATCGACCTTTTTCAACACAAGATTCAGCATTCGGGGCGACACCTTCGTCTGTACCTGCCTTCTTTTAAAGGTTAGTGTCCTTCTACCAGCACTTCCACTTACTGGACAGAAACTGGAATCATATTTTTACATAATGTGCTGCTTTGGAAATTCATCCAACAGGGGTAATTGGGACACACCTTCCAAAAAGTTCAACTTTGGTCTGGTATTTTCCCAAAGGTCTTGGAGATGTTTTCTCGCAAAAGCGAGACCAGCCTTAATGTTCTTTTTTTCAGCCATGGTTTTGGTCTTGGAACTCTGCCAGGCGTTACGTTTTTTTTGCCTGTGATTTATTTATTGCATTTTTTCCATTTTCCAATCCCATACAAACAGCAGTGTATGATGCGTCATTAGGATGTAAAGGCTCACAAAGCACCAGAACATCACAAGGAACAAGGAACAAATTGAGTGAGAATCAGAATCAGAACGGCCTTGATTGTCATTGTATTGTATACAACGAAATTTGAATGCAACTCCACGGTGCATTTTGTAGAAAGTAAAAATAAGAATAAGGAAACGGATAAAAATAAAACAAGGAATAAGAATATAAATATAAAAGTGGCAGGAGTGAGAAGGTTTCCCAGCGCATAAGGATAGCCCTCTTGCAAGCGAACTAAGAAAGGCAAAGGTCAGCCATAAGATGGCAGTGAAAGGTTGGAGGGTACCATTCCAAATCACGCCACCGTCCATAGCTGATGGGCTCATCTGAAGCGAGGTCATGGCTGAAAGTGAGAGGAACACAGAGCTCCAGACGTGAGATAGAGCAGGGCGGGACCAAAACGTACCGTAGGGGTATATGATAGGCCGATCTATCACATGTTGGCCAGCTTGCTCCTCGACCAATGAGCTCTGTGAACCAGCTCACACTGTATGACCCGTGCCTAGCGCTGATTGAGGAGGAGTGGACTTGCTTCAAAACGGATAGCCAGGTGTCTGTGTCTACGTCTTCGTGGAGTGCCTGGTACACAATAATATAGTATAGTATAATACAGTATGTCTGTATGGATGTTGGAACCAATGCCCTTGGAATATGGGTGAAAAGGAAGTGTCGCTGAAATAGGAGGAAAATCAGGAGAGTGCTTCCTGACAAAGTCTGCGAAGGCCAAATTGGGGGCTGAATGAAAGGACGCAAACATTCTGTTGATGTCCGGGTCTTCGTAAAAAAAGGCCATATCGCTGACAGAAGGAGCAAACACGGGGTTAAAATGAATAGGAGACAAGAGAGGAATAATGTGGAGTCCAAATTGGCCTATGAATTGCGGCCATATTTGAAGAGAATTTGTAAGGATTATATTATCAGCGTAGGAAAACACACCAGGGACCGCAAAGTGGGAACATGGCAAGACGCCACCTCCATCTGAGTCCACGTCATTGTCAATTGTCTGCAAAGCACGATTGCTTTTGGGTTATTCGGAGTTCTCGTGAGTTGACGTTCTTTTCAGTCCAAACACTTAAAATAAAATAAGAGAGACGTATGAAATGACTTTTAAAAAAAAGATCACCTTGCAGGCGCAGACTGCGACGTGGATTCAGCCGCCCGCTTCATCGCCGCCATCTTTGTGTCGCTCAACACGACACCCAGCAAGCTCATCTACCACCACTTCACCACAGCCACCCACACCTCCAACATCCAGGTGGTCTTCCAGGTGGTGATGGACACCATCATCAAGGAGAATCTGGAGGCCATGTCTCTGCTATAGGAGGACAACGGGAGGCCCTAAAGCATGGGTGTCAGACTCATGCCATGGAGGGCTGAGACACTTCAGGTTTTCTTTCCAGCCGGTCACTGAAGCAGGTGATTTTAATGATTAACCCGCCTTTGGTTTGAGGGAAGGAGCTTGTCAATTAAATCACCTGCTGGAGAAACTGGTTGGAAAGAAAACCTGCAGTGCTTTGGCCCTCTGTCGACACATGTGCCCTAAAGGGACACTTTGGACATCTCCACCTTTCGGCCGCATACAGCTTGAGCACCTAACGGATGCCTTCAGTTGGCATTCGGCAGAATAGACGTGTGAAGTACTACTGCTGCCCTTGTGTGTCGTGTCTGTGTGTAGGCTGCAACATGTAGTACACCCTTCATCCGCAGTCTGTGCGTCACATCTGTATATACACCATATATACACCGTATATATACAGTATATACTGTATATGTGCATGTACTTGTGTGTACTCGTCAGCCCCCAAACACATCATCATGTCATTTCTTCACAAATAACAATAACTCTATCTATGTATCCACTTTTTATGAAGTGTCATCAATGCAGCAGTTGCAATACTGATAATAATAATAATAATAATAATCCTAATCTTCTTATTTACCTTGCCTTTTACTGAGACTGACAACGAGCACACCTTCAAGGCAGTCGAATGTTCTAACACGCGAACACTAATACAGGTGCCTGTCAAAAAACTAGAATATTTGACGCTATTATTTACCAAGTCAACTTTTCAAAGATGTAAATAAAAGGCTGGAACCACGCATAGTTTTAATAATTACATCATTATTATTTCCTCATTTTTTGAGCTTGATTAATCACCAGACGTAATTATGAGAGGCTGGAATAAAGCATCATTTTTTGGAATGATAGTTTCTAATTGGTTGAAGTATGAATTCAATTTTTCACATTTCATTTACATCTTTTTATTGATTGAGCCATAAATGAGTGTTTTTTAATGCTCTTGTAATTTTGTGATGTGTGAAGCTGGAATTTTAAGTCATATTTTCTCTTTTATTGAAAATGAATGGGCCATGTGTCATTTTTATGAATAAAATGATTATTTCATCAAATGATGACGTCATTTACTGAGACGCCAATTAGAGACTGCGTCATGTCTGCTGCACTTTTCCTTGGTATGAAGTTGAATATGATATACATGACATACTTTAGTCCACACGTCAAGTGTTTGGTCATTTTAATAGATAAAAATAAGAAGACTATTTACAGGAAAGTCAACTTTATGAATGTTTGAATACATTTCAGCCTTGCCTGCCAGGGTTGGTCTGAAGCCATCGATGAATAAAGAATGGAAAGACTCCTCGAGCCAAAGGGGAACATACTACTACTACTACTACTAGTACTACTGCAATAATACCGATGATCGAACATCCAAGGGTTTACAATGGGCAAAGTGAGCGTCCTTGGGTCCTTGGGCCCAGCAGGACTCATGCGGACAAGCAGTCCAGAGAGTCCAGGGTGAGGAAGATGTCGGCCTTGCACTGGAAGGTCCCGGTTCCGTCCTGCAGAAGCTCGCAGCTCTTTAGGTTTGGAGAGATGTCCTTCACGCAAATCGCCTTCAATCATTCAAATACGCGAATTAAAAATACATTTAACATTTGAAGATCAACTACAAAAGCCGACAGAAGAGAGAGGCGTGCTTTTACGCACGCGCTTTTGCGCATGGAATGGATGATACTCACCATCCGTTTGAGCAAGGAGATCTGCCTGCTCGTCTCCGGAGACAAGTTGCTCGAGTCCTCGCTGTCCATCAACGTCTCCTGGGACTCGGACCTGCGCACGTAGGGAGACCTCCTGATCCCGGAGAGCAGCCCGGAGGCGCGACCCACCGAGTAGTAGGTGGGTCCGGTAGACTGCTTGTACCAGGCTTGCACGGAGGGACAGGACACGAGCAAAGACACGCCCACGCAGACCACAACGAAGCTCAAGAACCTCTCCATGGTGTCTTCTACGTCTGCTTCTCACCTCCTGCTTGCTTTGCGTGCTGCCGGAACTTTCCTCCTGCTTTTATCTGCGGGCTGAAGGACGCCATCGTCACCAAACACCTTCATCCAATCACGAACCAGCTGAACACGTGACTTTACACACCCGAAAAACATAACGATTTCCTCCAAATCCGTTTGAGATGGCGTGGAATTGGAGGAGTAACTCGGCGCTTGCACGAGTTAGTGGTGGGTGCCGAGGGAGCGGATCGGTCCAATCATCGGCAGTATCGATACCAAAGATGCGTCAGTATCGAATCGATATTTTTCAGTTCTCTTGAATAGCTATGCGTTTTGTTATTGTTTCAATATTCATATTGTTCTTGTTAAATGTATTGTATTTATATAAGATATTTGATGTATTTTACATAATAATAATGATGTGGACAGAGAAAACAGATGAAACCAGCAACCATAACATGTAATAAAGTAACAAAAGGGGGTGGATATAAACATACAATGACTCAAACGGTGTTGCCGAGAAAAGACAAAAATACAAAAGTAGGAGGCAGCGTGGCGTCAAAAGGCCTCATTGGGAAGCAGACCCGTATCGGCATCGCTGCTACGTGGTCTTCATCTTTAAAAGGCAATGATGTCAGTCAAAATAGACACGTCAATCTTTTTCATATTGAACGTCTGCAAGAGCACGTCACACTTTCACAGACGTTTCAGTCGACTAGCTTGAAAACGTGAGCTTTATCAATAAAGTGGTTTTCTTATGGATTTACTGGTGTGTCCCCCCCCCCCCCCCCACCCTCGTGGTCCAGTTCAATCATCCTGAAATGCTTAAATGTCATCTAGACGATACACAACTAGACTGGAGACCTGACTGATCAAATAATCCAGGAACACGATGACAATGATAATAGCATTACTTCTTTAGGAGCGTTAAAAGCAGCCTGGCATACAAACATGGAAATAAACCTGATTATGCGCCTTTTATAGTCCATTGTATAGTGGTCTGCATTGTGGCTCCAGCTTGTCCTCCAGGACGTAGTCCGCTCCACAAACCCACGGGTCCCCCGTCTGCCACTGCCATTTCTGCAGACGCTGTCTCAGGCTGTCCAGCACTTTGCTGTAGGACGCGTCTGACGCCAGGTTATTTGTTTCCAGAGGGTCTCGCCTGCATTGGATGTGTATTTGTTACAGACAGTCCACTCCTGATCAAAAATGGCAAGAATTTACATTTTGCACTGTTGGAACTTGAGGAGGGTATAAGTCGAGCTTCAAAATGCAAAAAGAAAAAATAGGTGTCAGAGTATCGTATTTTCTGGACAATAAGTCGCACCAGCCATACATGCACAATGGCTCAGTGGTACAGGAGTGATAAGAGTAGCAGATACTGGCCAAAAGCGGCCTCTCGTGGCTGTCAGGAAAAAAACATCCACAGGGGTCGCTCTGGAGTATAAGTGGCAGGACCAGTCAAACCATGAAAAGGTGCAACATATTCATTCATTTTCTACCGCTTATCCTCATGAGGGTGGCGGGGGTGCTGGAGCCTATCACAAATGTCGTTGGGTGAGAGGCGGGGTACACCCTGGACTGGTGGCCAGCCAATCACAGGGCACATATAGACAAACAACCATTCACACTCACATTCATACCTATGGACAATTTGGACAATGAAGCTAGCATGTTTTTGGAATGTGGGAGGAAACCGGAGTACCCGGAAAAAAGCCATGCATGCACGGGGAGAACAAGTGCAACTTGTTGTCCATAAAAGTTATTATCTTTAGTTATTCAGTTATTATCTTTAGGGGGCAACCCTTTCCACACATGGCCGTGTAGGTGTGGACTGTGGATGGGTTTCCTCCATTAATAATCATTATTAATAATCATTCATTCATTTTCAACCGCTTATACTCACAAGGGTGAGGATAAGCATATATAGACAAACAACCATTCCGGCCCACATTCATACCTATGGACAATTTGGAGTGGCCAATTAACCTAGCATGTTTTTGGAATGTGGGAAGAAACCGGAGTACTCGGAGAAAACCCACGCATGCACGGGGAGAACATGCAAACTCCACACAGAGATGGCCGAGGGTGAGATTGAACTCGGGTCTCCTAGCTGTGAGGTCCTTGAGGTCAAGGTGCATTTCGTGTTCAGTTGTGTTGTCACAGACTAAGATTGACATTTGTTGGACGATGTGAAACATTTAAGTGTGACCAAAAAGAAAAGCTCTCCTCCCTTGTCATTGTCATCGAGATGTCTTCTATAGATAGAAATGAGTATGACTGAGCGGACCTGGTGTGGTACAGCTCCCAGCGCTCTCTGTAGTAATACTGCTGTAGACTCTTCAGCCAGTGTGTGGGCTCACGCTGCCTGGTGCGGTTCAGCAGGTCCTGGAAGGTGGCCGACACGTACAGGTCCTGGTCGATGGGGAAAGGCATGCGGTAGTGGAGGTTGTGGAGGAGGTGGTACGCCCCCTGATGGACGGAGCGTGTGGGGTAGTACATGGTGACCTGCGTGCGAAAACAAAGCGATCAAAGTCGTGGCGGACTTGAAAATACGCAAGCACGTCTCCAGACCTCGTGTAGGGACTGGCTGGCGAAGACGGTGTGCCAGTCGATGGGCTCAGCGACCAGAACAGGCAGCAGAGAACGACCCGTGAGCTGGACTGGGACAGCCATGCTGCCGGGAAGACTGTAGGACGGGTAGGGGATGGAAAACCAGTCCAGGATGGTGGGGGTGATGTCTGACACATAAAATAACATAAATACCTTGGTCAGGGTCACTGATTGGTTCCAGAGTTAACACTGATAACTGATGTTACAGCTGATGATGATACATTTCTGTCTTTGCACTGAATGCAGCACGGTCTCCCTCTGGTGGCCGATTCCATACATAGCAACCACTCACCCAGTAAGCTGACGTAAGCCTGACTGGTGTCTCCCCATCGATTCCTGTGCTCGGGAGAGGAAAGCAGCATGGGCTCCGCCGTGCCGGAGCGGTACAGGTTGGTTCTGCCGTTGGGGAAGGGGATGGCGTTGTCAGAGCTGTAGATGACCAAGGTGTCGTTTTCATAGCCAGCATCCCTAAGCTCCTGAAGAACCAATCCAATGCCTGCACAGACAAAGGTACTTTATTAAAAGGCCTTCCTGGTGTGGGGCAGGTACAGTCTCCCAACAGTCGACTTACCCTGGTCCAGCCTGCTAACAGTCGTGTACAAAGCAGCCAAGTCGGCCCGTGCTGCAGGCGTGTCCGGCACAAAGGGAGGAACCTGAATCCCACAAAAAGTCCTTCATTTCCTGCAGCATGTTGTGCCGTGGTACAGAAATCGAGCCTCATTTTTGGGAAAGCCGACCTTAACTTGTTGTGGTGTGTAATATTGTGGAGTCCAGTCGGGAATTCTTCCCATCTCCATGTCCCCGTTCCCGAACTTCTCACAGAAGGCTCCATACTGGGGCTGGGAGTGTCCACAGCGGTGGGTGTCATGGAAGGCAACATAGAGAAAAAAAGGCCTCTCTTCATCTTTTTCACTTTCTTCCCCTTTATGGGTCTGGAAAAACTTCCGAACAAGAAGTTTGATGCGGGTGATGTTCCTCCCCACCTGGAGGACGGAGTTGTTTTCCTCCGTGTAGGCAAAGTCAAAGGGGTATACAGACCCAGGGCCAACATGTTTTTTGCCGATGATACCTGAGAGGGGAAATCCAGAACCGTTTGCGTGTCGTATAAAATTCCACCAAGAAAAAGAGAAGATGACTGACCTGTGTGTATGTTAGCTTGGCTGAGGAGCAGTGGCAGACTTTGGACGCCATCGAAGGAGTTAAAATGATGCACGCCTTGGTGGAGGCCATACATGCCATTCTGGTGCTGAGAGAATAGGAAAAGGTTTTGCCCTGGTTTTCATACATAAACTAGCCTGTTCGCCCTGGGCTGTATCCTTCTGTGGAATCCAGCACCCAAAGAAATCTGTGCTTTTTTAAATTGAGTCCACCCGGGGGCCAGTACCAGCAATGTGATCAATACGTGATAAAACCAGAAATATTCTCATTTTGGGAATTGGATCTCCATTATTTCCTACGCTTGAAATTGCTGCAGCTTTGGTCAGAACTTTTTAAATGAATTCACGGTGAAACCTGTCCACAGCCGGAAGTAACCTAGTCAACGTTTGGTGTGTGTTACCTGCGGCAGGCCAGTGAGGATGGTGGAGCGACTGGGGGAACAGCTGCTGACAGACGTGAAGGCGTTGTTGAAGACCAGGCTGCGTTGGGCCAGAGAACGCAGGTGAGGGGTGTGGACCACCGAATTATTGTACACCTCCGTCTCAAACCCGGCATCATCGGCTGGAGGGGCGCAAACACACATCAGGGCTCAACAAGTGTGTGTGTGATGCACTTTGGTTTGATTGCATTGATTTGAATGGTTGGTCATACAGAGTGGAATCAGCGTCCACAAAACCTTCAATGATATTTACCAAAAATAATTGGGTGCTTACGTTTCTTTTTTCTTTGGGATTTTCTCCCATCCACACAGGGCCAACCACCTACATGGTACATGTCCACGTCACAATTCCACAAACCATCAAGAATGGACAAAAGCGTAATAAAACAATGCTTGGCATTAGAGGATTAGCCATTAAGGCCATGATTACTAAAACAGAAAATACATCCAATACATCATCTCCAAACCTCTACACCTAACTTAACAGATGTTGACCTCCGTTGGATTGTTTTATAGCATCTTAAATGTACAAAACGTACCATAAACACCCCACATTGTACGTTAAATAACAAATCAATATTCACAAAGTACAGTACACTAGATTACTGATGTTGTGATGCTAGCATGAAATTAACTGTCACTTAGCAATTTTTAAACAAAAGAACAACTCACCGATGATCAGGACGACATTTCTTGTTTTTGACTGGGCAAAATAAAAACAAAGTACAAGGCAAGAAAGGAGCTGAAGCAGCATGGTAATGTTGAAACGGTATTATATGTACTTAGAATATACTACACGTAAGTAGAATGAATTGTTTTCAGCCACATCGGCGCACATAAAACACACACACACACCAAAAACAAACACGTCTTCCGCAAATACATTTGGCCCCGCCCACATTTACACACGTGACTGTGGACACGTGAGGTGTCGCAACAGGAAGTGTCCACCCATCAAAACAACCGGGCAAGCGATTCGAGGCTGGAGCGCCGGGTGTGAGATGAGGACCGGGAAAATGTCTGCTATATGAAGGAATGTCGCAAAAGAAGAAAACTTTCGATGTGGTAATATTTAAAAATATTCTCAATATCTTGTTGATCATCTAATCTTCACTTTTACTTGTCTTAGTTCGTCCTCATCAAGCGGCGTTTCTGTCGGTAAATAATAATGTTAACATGATGCATTTATTTATTATTTCTGCATTAGCATTGCCATATTTATTATACATTGACATAGTCATTATTCATTTACACATGCATCATAACAGGCGTGTAAAGTGCAATGATAATAGCACTGTAGTATTGCTGGAGTATGAAAGTCATGTGGTCATCATATGATCTTAATCCAGTGACCTGCGGCGAGGCGCCTGGATGGTGTGGCCCTGGTGTGGCCCCCATTCACGGATAATGAGAAAAACAGAAGATAACAATTCACTTTGGTTTAGAAAAATGTTTTCAAAATGTGATACAATTAAGTCACCTGTGTCCAATCTTATTTATCGATGTATTGTTTTTCTTTCAGAAACTTGAAGTGATGTGTGAAGAAATCAGATTTATGATCCCTTCAGCATGTAGTCAAAGAAGTCCCAACTGACCGGACATGACTTACATATAAAAGAAAGGAGCAACCTATGCCAACTTTTTGTGTAAGTGGAGTTGATATTGTAAGCACAATACAAAATGTTTACATTCAAATGTATCCGTGCATAACTTCTGCCAACGTCCTCAGCACGATGGACCAACCTCTGCTGCAGAGAGATTTGGGCCAACGCTCAAGTGGCTCCTGCAGGATGCTAAAGACATGGCTGCCCATACTCGCCTGGTTACCCAAATACAACCTTAAGTGGCTTCAGATGGACGTCCTCGCAGGCGTCACTGTTGGGCTGACAGCTGTGCCACAGGCCTTGGCTTATGCCCAAATAGCAGGCCTTCCTGTTGAGGTGAGTCAATGAAAACCTATTTGAAAAATATATTACCTATATCATATAAACCTATATTATTCCAGTCCAGGCTTTTTGTAAGCTCCCTGGTCCTAAACAGGATAAGCAGTATAGAAAGTGGACGCATGGATATTCTAGGATGCTGGCATCCATTGCTCTTGTACGTTTTAACTCTCTTTTAACCGGACATACATGTGTAATAGTAGTTACCAAGTTACCAAGTTACATATAGTTACGTTATAGCTGTAGTGCTAAATAAGTAACTAAAACACAACATGACATGAAAGTCTTCTTCTTTCCCTTTGGGCTTCTCCCTTCAGGGGTCCCCACAGCAAACCAATCTCCTCCATCCAACCCTGTCTTCTACCTAATGTCCCCCTTCACTACATCCATAAACCTCCTCTTTGGTCTTCCTCTACGCCTCCTACCTGGCAGCATCCTTCTACCAATATATTCACTATCTCTCCTCTGGACATGTCCCAACCATCTCAGTCTGGCCTTTCTGACTTTATCTCCAAGGCCTCTAACATGTAATGTCCCTCTGATGTACTCCTTCCTGATCCTATCCATCCTGGTCACTCCCAATGAGAACCTCAGCATCCTCATCTCTGCTACCTCCAGTTCTGCTTCCTGCCTTTTCCTCAGTGCCACTGTCTCTAGACCAAATTATTGGTCTCACCACAGTTTTGTACACCTTTCCTTTCATTTTAGCTGAAACTCATCTATCACATCACACCTGACCCTGTTCTCCACCCCTTCCATCCTGCCTGCACACGCTTCTTCACCTCCTTTTCACAATCTCCATTCTTCTGGACTGTTGTGAAATGCCCGGTGGGCCAGATTAAGATGCTTGGCGGGCCTGATGGTCCTAGGTTCGCAGTTTGCCCGCACCTTGTCTAGATTATGCCTTATTTATGTTTAATATGTCTTATTTTTGCTTTGTTATGTCTCCCATATTGGGTAGTGGCAGTGTAAAGATGACTATAGGGGTGTTATCTCATGTCTAAAGGCTCTAATAATGTCATAATCAGATTTTCTATGCTCTTAACTACAAAAACATTCAATTTATTAAGGAATTCTACTTAGCAAAAATTCACCCATCATGGTCAGGTCTGGTCCCACTTCACAGTGATACACGAGGCATTACTGTACGGTGGATACCTTCTTATTTACGACGTAACCCCACAAAATGGATCATTTTTGATGAAACCATTACTGTTTTGATTTGTGGAAAAACCCGCCTTTCCCCAGTACTTCCCCAACATGTTGTTACCTAGCATGCCTTGCGGGTTATAAATGAGCTTAAAATAGTGCTGTTTTGCATGTGTGGTGCTGGTACATTGTGTGTTACTTGTGGTTGGAGACCAAGTGGTGGCATCCATTTAAATGACACAACCTCTGAACGTACAGTACGGGCTCTACTCCGCCTTCATGGGGGGCTTCATCTACACCTTCCTTGGGACATCCAAGGACGTGACGCTGGGGCCCACAGCTATCATGTCCCTCCTCTGTTTCTCGGTGGTGGGGGGCGAGCCTCACCGAGCTGTGCTACTCAGCCTCCTTTGTGGACTCATCCAGGCTGGAATGGCATTGCTGAGATTAGGTGAGAGGAGGAGTGCACCGCTCAAGTCATGCCAACAGTTTTTTGGCTGAACTCATTGAGTAACACTTAACCTCACACATTTGGTAGAAGGCTTTGTGTTCATTTGTTCTTACCAGTAAATATGAAAGCAAAACAGCTGCTTAACACCCTTCTTCTACTTCGGCAGAAGGACGGTCGTGTTTCAGGTTTTGCTGCTAAGTTCTGTAAATCATCCCTTGCAGGCTTCCTCCTGGACTTCATCTCCTTCCCTGTCATAAAAGGCTTCACGTGTGCTGCGGCAATAACCATTGGCTTTGGCCAGGTGAAGGTGAGGTCTTCACGTTTAATAGCACGAAGGAAGGCAATTAACACGGCCTCTCAGTTAGTGTAAAATGAATGGCTGCTCATTCACATTATTTTCAGTTAGATTAATCGTCATCAGTAAGCCTATACAGTGGAACCTCAGTTAGCGTCCGCCCTGGTTAGGGTGTTTTTTGGTTAAGGTCGTTCTCTGGTTAGCCTACATCAGTGATACCCAAACTTGTCACAGTAACGTACCTCTTCAGACATTTAGACTTGAAGCCATGTAGCCCCTACTGTAGCTACTGGGTGTCGCTAGTAACACGCACCAGACAGGCTTTTATTATAGCATTAGCATATTTATCCGCAACTGGCAACAGAAAACAGTGAACTGCAATAATTGTTAGTTACTGTATGTTGCTTCTTAGCGATAATGATAAAGTTAACAACAGCACAACACGTGGATGTACACAGGCTAGTTTTCATAGAGAAGACCCCTTCTGGTCTCCCATTTTATGTCGACAAAAGTGCTCCACCATGTACGTCCACGTAATTGGGTTCCACTGTACCCCCCTAAAAACGTGTTTTCCGTGTCCATATCTAGAATATTCTGGGCCTCCAGGATATTCCCCACGAGTTCTTCCTGCAGGTTTACTACACCTTCTACCAGATCCCAGAGGCTCGCATTGGCGACGTGGTCCTGGGTCTGCTCTGTCTTGCCGTGCTGATCATGTTGATGTTGATGAAGACACGTCTGGGCTGTGATGATGCTCCCCGGTACTCCAAGATCGCCAGGACATTTGTATGGGCTGTTGCTACAAGTCAGTACCCGTGTACCTGCTCCATACTACCTCTCACGTGTCTGCTCAATACCTTTCCTCCAACCCTCTTGTCTCCTTTTGGGTTTTCATCAGTGCGTAACGCGCTGGTAGTCTTGGCTGCATCTTTGTGTGCATTTTCATGGGAAGCTTTTGGTCATCACGTCTTCTCAATCACTGGCAAAACAGCCCAGGGGCTCCCACCGTTCAAGCCCCCACCCACCTCAGACACGACTGCCAATGGGACGGTGGTATCGTTTGGAGAGGTTGTAGAGGTAAGGAGTCCAGCTGAAAAGCAGATGTGTTCCAGCATGCACATAACCAGAAGAGGTCGGCTAAATTGAAACCACAAGCACTGAAATGGGCCATGCAATGGGCCGTCATTCCTCCATTTGTTTTTCCAAGTTTTTTAAGTCCAGCCTGTTTCCGGCCCAGCACCTCCAACGCCAAGGCCATGGTTGTCAGTGCCAAAAGGGTGGATTGCACTCTCCAGGTGGGAGCGATGTCTTGCCCCAGGTGGGGGAGTCTGTGGGTCAGGGAAGCGTGAGGTTAACGGGCAGATGGGTGCAGCGTCTGCAGTCATGCGGTCGCTGTACCGAACCATCATGGTTCATGAAGACAGTACTGAATCAGAAGGCAAAGCTTGTTACGTTAATACCCTCACCTCTAGTCATGAGCTTTGGGTCGTGACCAAAAGACCAATATCACGGATACACGTGATCACGGATACAAGTGACTAAATTGAGTTTCCTCCGTCGGGTGGCTGGACTAAAAGATGAGGAGAGGAACTCAGGCATCCGGGAGGGTCTCACATGAGGTGGCTCAGGCATTTAGTCTGGACGCTGAAATGTGAAATCTTGGTGGAAATGGATAAGTCTGGACTGCTGCAACCGCAACCGGGCCCGGGATAAACGGAAGAAAATGGAACAGAATGGGAAAAAGATAGAAATGAATAGCGTTTTATTGTTCTTATTTTACTCCTATATTTCTACTCCTGAACAAGTAGGAATGACACCAAACACTCAGAGACAATAGAATGATTGGGTCTGCATCTACACGACTCATTTTTGGCAATTTATGCCAAAGATATTTTGATTACAAAGAAAATCTAAGATATTTAAGCACAGTGGATGAATCCTGTCTGGGACCCTTTAAGCCTCTCACAGCAGATTAGCAAGTGCTCCTTTTTGTATTTTGTGCCCAGGGCTTTGGAGGGGGGCTGGCTGTCATTCCTCTCATGGGGCTGCTGGAGAGCATCGCTATCGCAAAAGCATTCGGTGAGTGCTTCAAGAGGGAACTTATCCAATGTATAATTGGGCCATGAAAGGATGGACTTAAGCCCTCTGACTTCTTGTTTTTTCTCAGCCGGGCAGAACAACTACCGGATCGATGCCAACCAGGAACTGTTGGCAATTGGCGTGACCAATGTCATGGGCTCCTTTGTGTCAGCCTACCCTGTCACCGGCAGCTTTGGAAGGTGTGAGAGAGAGAGAGAGAGAGAGAGAGAGAGAGAGAGAACTTGGTTTCCTGCAGATTCATGTTTTGTCATCATGTTTAGGACTGCAGTGAATTCTCAGACTGGGGTCTGTAGTCCAGCTGGAGGAATTGTCACCAGTAAGTCCTCTTCAGTTTCCTTCATGTCAAGAAGAGTAGGGCCCAATCATACACAAGCATCTAATTTACAAAACAGGTGGTCTCCAACCAGTTCCACTTCCGACAATGCATGACTTGGAACTGATACGTGGATGAAGACGTGTGTAATAAAAACACTACAAGAAATAAGAATCGGCATGAACCACCCTTTACTGGCCATAAACACATCTTCCTTTTCACAGCTTTAATAGGGCCTTTTTTGCTTAACCTTCAAGACCCACAGAATATCGAGTCTTAGGACTACATAAACATCGAAACTATGCCCAGAAACTTAGACTCTCTTCTTTCATCAGAAAAAAGTTTGTTTTTAGCATGGACAGTAGAACATAGTGGAGTTTGATTGTGAGAGAGAAGCAAATAACAGCAGAACGGCGACTGACGTCCATATTGTTTTGTTTTAGTGACACCCTGCAAAACATCTGCATTGCAATTGTCCATTGTCAAGCACTGCCATGCATAAAATGAACTAAAAGACAAAAGGAAGGCTAAAGATGATATGCTGTATTCTGCACTGGCCTGTCTACACTGGGTGTCAGTAATGTTACATTGATGAGACAGTAGCCACCAAAGGAAGTACTGTGCTGGACAGAAACCACAAGTGAAAAAGGAAACACCAATATTTACAGTAAAACGGGGTTATAGGGAGAGGGGGGTAGTAAGGGACAATTTCCGGGAAAATGTTTTTTGAACAATTTGTTCAAGAATATATGCTTCTTTGAAAAAAACAACAAAAAGCAGCTTCGTGTTTAACATGAAAAGGCAGAATTACGTTACATTTTCCTGAAAATTGTCCCTTATTACCCCACCGTCCGTTATAACCGCGCTTTAAGGTACCACTTATTTAGGCTTATTTTGTTTACTATATTTTGGGTAATACAAATATAACGGTGACTATAGGGGTGTTACTTAGGGCTTTAGTAATGTAAAAATGTATTTAGAAGGTTTTCTATCCTCTAACTTTGAAAACATTCAATGTGTAAATGAGGAATACTACTTTGTGGAAATTCACTTATTACGGTCAGATCTGGCACCAATTAGCCGTGATAAACGAGGGATGACTGCATTGGTGGGCTATTCTCCGCTCTCTGTGGTTTTTATGGTGGTCATTTGCACTTCCTGGTGATGGCTTTCCTTTTCCTTGGCTCACTGCCACTAGAACACATAACACAAGGGCCACCTGTACCTTTGAAAAGCTCCTTTATTTCAGGACTTTTATATTCTATAGATTGACTGTACACAGAGCATTTGAAGTATCATGAAGTATTTTCACTTCTTCATTCATTCATCATTTTGATGACTGGAGCGTACTGCTAATTAAGACCCCGTATCTCGTTTGCAGGTGTGGTCGTGTTGCTTTCCTTGGCCTTCCTCATGCCGGCCTTCTACTACATCCCAAAAGCTGCCCTGGCTGCTGTTATCATCTGCGCTGTGGCTCCCATGGTGGACCACCATGTTGTGGCTGACATGTGGCGAGTACACAGTATGTTTCTATCCCTGGTACTTGACGTCAATGACTCGGGACTTGACCGTGTTAGCCTGATGACTTAAAAATACTTGCCATCGACATGATATAGTTTCCTACATATTTCCTCTTTGAATCTGAAGTCTAGGTATTGTAGGAATAACATCCTTGAACCAGATGAAAATTTACGACTATTTAGGAAGGCAAAGGGGAAAACTGGACTGGAGTTCATGCTAATCCGCTTTTCCACCTCTATCACAAAGCTGAGATGCAATCTTTTTCTTGAACTATGTACAATTCATAGCATTTGCTTTACAAACTATCAAGTTTGGACATCCCTGCACCAAACAGTGCTTATGACTGGTAAGAACTTGGGACATTTCAGGAGTATGACTTCAGACTTTGCCGAACGGCCTTGTGATGACTTGGCCTGGCACATCTTTCCTTAAGACTTGACTCACTTGACATAATCATGCCCTTTCTGCAGAGCTGGACCTTCTTCCCTTCGTGGTGACGTTCCTGATGAGTTTCTGGCAGGTACAGTATGGAATCATGGGAGGCGTAGCTGTGTCCGGAGTCCTCCTGTTGTATAGCACGGCCAGACCCCAGATGAAGGTGCGCAATCCATCATAGGCTTCCTGTGGGTGCTGCATGTTCCACATTGCACCGCATTTTGTACCACCTAATAATACAGTCAGCAGAGAACAGCAGTGGAATGGTTTCTTCCTTTCATGGCTGAAAAATGAATGACAGACATCAGCCCCTCCAGAGTTTCGCAAGCTTTGCTGCGGCCTAAAATGCCTGAATTTAGGAGGCGGTCTAACAGTCCAAGTCAAATTTGCGGTTAAGTTACGTTGAGTGATGAAAAAATGGCAGGGACACAAAAAAGTGACTCTGGTTTCCTCCCCCATTCCAAAAACATGCTAGGTTAATTAGCCACTCCAAATTGTCCATGCGTATGAATGTGGGTGGGAATGGTTGTTTGTCTATATGTGCCCTGGGATTGGCTGGCCACCAGTCCAGGGTGGACCCCGCCTCTCGCCCAGAGACCGCTGGGATAGGCTCCAGCATAACCACGACCCTAGTGAGGATAAGCGGCATAGAAGATGGATGGACAAAAAGAGCAGAGATGGACTGAATTAGTTTGAAATTGGTGCAACATTGCGAATTCCGGGAGGGACTGAAAGCTTCACATTCATAACAATTAAAATATGTTTAAAAAAACACTGATTCTCACCAGCAAGCCACATCATCTGCGCTTGTTGGCATGTTACATTGAACATGTTGTGTGCAGATGTCCGATAAAGGTGTGCCGCTCATCACACTGGCCAGTGGGCTCAGCTTTCCTGCTGCGGAACATCTTAGCCATGTAATACACACCAAGGCTCTGCAGGGTGAGTTCTAATCAAGCCATTAAAGCCTGTACAGCAATCCCTCGTTTATTGCGGTTAATTGGTTCTAGACCCGACGGTGATAAGCTAATTTCCATGAAGTAGGATTCCTTAATCATAAAAGGGATATTTTCTCAATTAGCGCATTTGTAAATAAGGCTTTTCATCATGATTCGATCCCTCTAGACATGAAATAACAACCCTATAGTCACCTTTCTCACATTACCCAATATAGTTGTCACGATGTGGGCGTTACCCCCTCGTGACAGCTCTTTTAGTTTCCTTCTTTGCCTCCGTTCCTGTGTCCATGCCCTTTATTGTTGTATTCACTTCCTGTCTTGCCTGGTTTCCGTTCCCTATCTTCCACACCTGTTTCCAATTTCACTCCCTCCTATTTAGTTCAGGTGTGTGGTGCCTCCGTTTGTTGGTTCTTTGTCATTTGTTTGCCTTGCTTGCCCAGTTGGCATGTTTTCTGTTTACCTGCAATCATTATTAAAATGAATACCTTTACCTTTAATACCTTTAACTAATACTTACCTGCACTATGTTCCTGGGGTCACAACCATGCCAAAACGTAACAATAGTACACACAATAACAGAAAATAAGCCATATTAGACATCCATAAGACGTAATATAGACTCTAATATAGGCACATTAGTTACTTGTTTTTTCTGATTTTTTGTGATTTTATTGATGGGAATTGGAGAAATAATTGGTTAAAGATTGTTAAAGTTAGCTTCAAAGCCCTATGGCCTGCCAGAGACTAGAGCAGTGCAGCTATTGTTTTTATTGTCATATACTACAGCGCTACCTTGGCATAATAGTGGCATAACCAGTGTTTTTCACATTTTCATATCTCTGATGATTTTGGCATTGAACTGACAGCTAAATTGGACTTGCAACTGCTATTGACGGGATGTGTTTTGCTAGCGTTAGCCATTTAGCATGGAACTACCACCATGATGCACATTAGCACTCAAAGTCATCAAATCTTACCTTTATACATTCCCACATAGTATCAGCAATCGGGAGCAAGTATGAGGCGAAAGAAAAAGGGGTGTGAACGGTGTGTCGGTGCGTTCAATTACCGTCAAAAAAGTAGGACAAATCACATTAAGCATTCCAAAACAGTGGAAATAGTAAGAGTATTGTAATAAAATAATATTTACTGTAATATAATGATTAATATCTATGTATTTTTAAAAGAGAAATGAAATGTCATTAGGTTTTCAATTTGGATGAAATGTTTTATGACTATTGCCCGATGTTTTAGGTATTTTCATTTGTACATTTCATAAAGGAAAGGTGCATTGGGGCAATTCTTGAATAATAATCCTTTCTGCGTGTTCCTAAATAGGCTTTTTACTGACAAACATTCAGAATTTAAAACCAGTATCATAAATAAACAAACCTTATTTTGAGCTGACACATATAAACAAAAACATGTTAGTGTGAGTCTCACTCGCTCCCATTTTGTATTTGCTGAACATTTGTGGGCGAGTTTAAGAGCTAATATGCTAATAATCAATAAAAATAGTCATACAACATATGCTTGCTGACTGTATTTTTTTTTAAATAAAGGCCCAAAGATGTGTGTGTGTGTGTGTGTGTGTGTGTGTGTATGTATGTATATATGCTGGCTTGTTAATTTAGCCTTTTCAGCTTCCCAGGTATGTTCTTTTTGCCATTGTGTAGCTGAACAACTGTTGAAGTCTTATCTCCTACTGTAGTGTCACCTGCGCGTTCGGTCGTATTGGACTGCCATCACGTCAGCATCATCGACTACACGGTCATTCATGAGCTGAGCGACCTGCTGAGACACTTCAAACTTCAAGATGTGGATCTGATCTTTTGCAGATTGCAGGTATAAGCAAAGATCGTCCACCTGTTGGTCTATCCGACAGGAATAACCGTGTTTATTTTCTTATATCGCTGGCCCGATAGCCCTCCATCCTGGATGTTCTTCTTGCTGCACATCTGGAGGGCCTCAGGTTTGCAGACAGTGTGGAGGCTGCACTGCAAATGGCATCGGGAAATCTCAGTACAACACTATCCAATTAAAGGCAGAAAAGTACAAAGATGGCGTCTCCTTTCCTTCCTATAAAAACATCAAGACAGCTTTGGAGGGGACGGCATAGTGAATACGCACAAGACAATCCAAGCTGGGCAAAGTAACATACGAGAGTGTGTTTGGACTGAACCAAGTGGGAACACCCAATGTGCTACACAACCTCTGAGCAAGGCACCGATGAAGACCAAAGATCTTATCCCGTGTTGTTTATAATGCTACAGTAAAGTCTCGTTATATCGATATCGGTTATATCGATAGTACTGCTTATTACGATACTATTTTCATTTCCCGGCAAATTTCTAGTATTTTATGATATAATTAATTCCGGTTAGTACGATAATCCGGTTACTACAATGCCCTTTTCATCTCCCGCCAGCCAATTTGGTCTGCTTATATCGATACAAAAGCAGCTTAAAGCTGAATCAATATTTGCTTAAGGATTTCAATACCACCATTAACGAAATCTGTAAACGGCGTATTGTTTGATTTTCGGCTAACACCGTTTCGGCTTTTGCCACTGACGGATGGTAATTAGAGGATTACAGGTAATTAATATGAGGTAAGTATTAAACAATCTTTTGAAGTAAAGACGTAAATATTTGTATAATTTAGAGGGAAGATTCAGTGAATAGACTTAGTGTTTTCAGATGTGTTCAATATTCTTGGCACTAGCTTTACTGATAAATTATGAAAGTAAACTTACGGTATTGCTTGATCAAAGAAGCAATCTCTTGTTGTTTGAAATAAATCAATACACTTGTATCTTAAAGATTAATATGATAAGTAAATCTACAATACTAGTAAACATCAAAAGGGATGAAAGCAGGTATAAATTGGAGTTGTGAAGCTCGTGAAGCGTTTTAGAGATAAGATCCGCACGAACAATTGAATTATTGATACAGGAAATGTAGAAATGTTAAACAATATTGAATCTTTTGTGTTAAAAGGTGAAAAGGGGAAGCAGAAGAAGATGGAAGATTTTTTTTAAAGTATTGCAGAATAAGTAATGTAAACGTTGCAGTTTTTGTTTTCCATACATGTATTTAATTGTGCTGTATACAGATATCTTTTTATCGCTTGCAATAATCACTGTTTTTCATATGTACATGCTGGCGTTCGTGGTTTCTCTCGTGTGTATAGAACAATGTCGAGTGTATTATTGAATATTTACTCAGAGTCACTATTGCAAGAGTGCGTTATGAAAATAATAAATGTTGAAAAAAAATGTGACCCATCTAACTTTAACCGAATTGTGTTATGTATATGAATGCAATCATTTTTTGCAACAATATTTATGGTTTTGTCTGCTGAAGCGTGAGGATTTTGCATTGGTTGAATTTTAGAAAAGAAATAGTCATTAAAAAAGTGTAAAGACGTTTTTATTTAATGCATAAGTTTATTTTTCACTTCACTACAGTACAAAAGCATGCTAGATACGCAATCCATGAACTCAAGGAGAAAATTACATGCCATATCAAAGATCCCCCATTTATCGCCCACTTTTAATGCAGTTGGGCGCAGGATCGGATATATCGATAGTCCGGTTATATCGATATTTTTTCAGACTCCCGAGAATATCAATATAACGAAACTTTACTGTATTATTTTTCATCAAACTTTGTAAAGTGGAAATGTGACTTTAGTGTTAGCGTGTGGACAAAACAAAGCTTTTTGGTTTGTTCATCCATCCATTTTCCTCCGCTTATCCGGGGCTGGGTGGCGGGAGCAGCAGTGTCAGTAGGGACTTCCACTTCCAGACATCATCTCTCCAGCGTGTCCTCGGTCTGCCGAGGGGCCTTCTTCCAGATGGGCATGCTCTTTTGGGTTTGTGGCACATGAAATGTGTGACATTACAACCTGTTTTTCAACTTCATGAAGATATTGACTGGCAGGCGTTGGTTGATCAAATGGAATGTTTATCTCACCCCGGGCATGCCACAGAGTGATGCTTTCTGGTCCCAGCATCACCTGGTGAATACATTTCAACACATTTCTAAGATATTTCAGAATTCACTTTTTGTTTTTGATAGAACATCACAGAACCCTGCAACCCTGCCATGGCTGCCGTGCAACTGGTTCCTGCTTTCGATCCTGAGGTCGTTGCCACAACACCACCAGCCAACACGTGACAACCTTCTTAGCAGTTTGGCATCATCCTTCCAAGAGAATCAACTTTGTCTGCTTTTGAATAAAACAAATCTTGAAAAAAGAAATGTGTGTGACATCAACACTACATAAACTCCGATTGTCAAAGCTGATATGAAGCCACGGCGACCTCCATAAGGATGTAAAAAGTATTTAGCTTTTGTTGCTGTGACCTCAATAGCAGGTAAATATTATTATCACTGGCAAGTCAGGTTGACTCTTGATGTTAAAAAATGACTTCTTGCACTTGCAACACTTACTGGAATAAATTATTGTAAATATCAGGCAACAAAGCAACATTTACTGGAAGTCATACAATGATTGCTGTCCATAAAGATAAGGAATGAGGTCGACACATTCAAGTACTTTGTATGTACAGTATTGGGGCAATCGTCCTTTCTTTGTTTTTTCTTTTCTTTTGAAATCATCCACGTTTGCAGTCTACACGTGCATCTCAATCCACGAGAATATCTTTGAAAAGTTCAGTGGCTGAATTGAAAAAAATCTCACTTTTCTATGTTGTATACTTGGACTACACACAGACAGATGAAATCCTCCGCAACCTAATGAAGACCACAAGGACCACTTACTACAGTTTATCAACATATTTCACCTCCCCTTGCCTATTATGTTCCTTTTCAGGGCTTTCTATTGAATTTGGCGGACTCCTATGGAGCAGCTTCACACAATATCTCGCACAGAGACTGAGTGTTCTTTATGTGTTTCTAACCCACTTAAATAAATGTTCGTCTATTCGGCTAACAATGTCATAAAAGACTATTTCTATCATCTACTTGTAATAACTCAAGTCAGCTAACACATCATTAAAACAGTATTTAGCCTAGAGTACATATTACTGTTTTAGTCTTACTTGACATGCTTAAACCCACATCAAAATTGCATGTGCAGATTGAGGGGTCCAAACTACTGAAAGTGTCCAACTTTTGTACAGTCCAACGTAAACACATGAGGGCAGCAAGTGTCAGCCGGGGAGAATGCTGTAGTTCTAGAGATGAAGCTGAGAGGGAGATTTTATTCAATGCTGCTTAACGTTCTTATCAATTACAGTAAAAGCACTCAGATGAGTCAGTTGTCAGGCAATAATAATAATAATCATAATAACGCCAAAGGAGGACTTTAAGGACTATATCGAGCTTAGGAAATAGGAGAATTTTCTCATATTCACACCCTTTTCAACTTTGTTTGTCAGTGATGTCGCCTTGGTTACCAAATATAAATCGAGCTCTTCCACCCATTGCACGGGTTGGGGTTCTTTGCACGGTGTGGGGTCTTTGCCAGTCCATAATTCCGTATATTTACAATGAGCAGTTTACTTGGTGAAGGAAATGAAGAGGAAGATAATGGTATATACTGTATTAAATATGGCGTGACATCGAAGCCACTGTAGAACGAGGTCAAGTCGATGTATCACTCTCTGGTGTTTCATCCTGAGTAAGATGGATAGAAATGCTTCCCACTTGTGTTGGAGTGGTATTTGTTGAACCAACATCTAATGTTCAAGCCTGGCCTATAAATGCCTGCACTCTCCCTCACTTGAAACATTCTCACAATCTTCTGGAACACTTCTGGTCAAGGTAACGGCAACAGTTCTTGCAAATCTTTCCACATGTGTGTGTGTGTGTGTGATCATGCCTTGTCTTGCAGTACAACGCTGCAGGATGGAGATGTCTGGAGGTGCCTTATTGCTCCTCATCCTGATGCTCGTCACGGGAACCATTTCAGGTATCACGTTTGTATCCATACATCATTTTGTGCCGGTGAAATGTAACACTATACATTGTAGTGTCAAAAATATCTGAAGTACAGTAATCCCTCGTTTCTTGACAGTCCTTGAACGCACCATAGTTAACTTCGCTAACTTATCTTCTCTGCTGTGTGGTGGGTCTGTATTCATTGTGTATTTCATTTGATTCCTGTCTTAGTTTTCACAATAAATAAATACTAATATTAGATCGCTATTCAATGAAGTGTTTTTATTGAAAAAGGTACATTTCCTCTTGATTTCAGTCTCTCAAATGTGAGGAGTTTTTAATTTCTACAGTAGCCCCTCATTTATCGTGGTTGAATTTCCATGAAGTAGGATTCCTGATTTCCAAATGGAGTATTTTTGTATTCCGAGCATAGACCTGTCTGATTAGAGGCATCCAGACATGGAATCAAAGCCTATATTTTACACCCACTTTTATATCCAATATAGAATATGCAATCAGAGACGAAAACTGTCACGGTTCGGCATGGCGGTGTTGCGATGCGACCCCAGGATGCAGAGAGGATGAGTAGGTGCAGGTAAAAGCTTAGCTTTATTTTCCAACAAAAGCGAATGCAGCACTGGCATACAACACGTCGAACTGATCAAAATGAACAATAACCCACGAAGAGAAGACGCACCTGGCTGAACTAAATACAGCAATCAAATCACAAACAGGTGCGCGTAGAAAAGAAAGGCAGTGACGGAACACAGGACATACCAACACTGGAAATAATACAGAATAAGTGCATGAAAGCAGGAACTAAGGCTGATGAAGTGAAAAACAAAAACTGTCACAAATGCATATTGTGACAGAATACGCCATTTAAGACATAAATAAAACATAAGCTCCTGTGCTGCGGTAAATGTGTTCTGGTGCTCCTAGGGAGGGGACCATTCTTAGGGGGTGTCGAGGGTTCAAGTACAATTTCATCATGTTTATATTAATATTCGAGATGTCAAATGATTACAATTTTCAATCAGATGAATCAAGTTTTTTAAAAGTCAATTCATGCTGATTAATCACCATGTTCCTCTATGTCTGAAATATACCCATTTTACCATATTTTATTGAAGGAAAGATCAATTATAGTGCAGGATTATGTAGATTTGCATGTATTAACGGCGCCAAATTAACTGAAGATTGAAATCAAGTTAAGAGATGGCACACATGTCTGAAACTCTGTTTACCTAACACTGCTTTTTTTAATTCTCACCTGAGGTCTGCTGGGATAGGCTCCAGCATACCCCCGCCATCCTAGTGAGGATAAGTGGCATAGAAAATGGATGGATGGTTCCTTTAATAGCAGATTATTTGTACAAATGTAAAAGTATTTTTAAAAGATATTGTCATTTCCCGTTTACATGTAATGTGATTTAAAGAAGAATAACAACGAAAAACATGCAAAATATGTGACATTTGCTTAAATATAGATATATTTTGACTAATAACAGGTTGTATTCAAACATGAAACAACATGATTATTAATTCATGTATGCTTGAAAAACTGTGATGAGTGAATTTGTGAGATTTGAGTGCTGTGACATTGGAAAACAGTGTTGCAATCCAAACCACTAAATGTTTGATTTGGTGCACCTTGGGCCTAATTTATTAAATAAAATAATCTTCAGTTGTAGCTCTAGTATCTTGTCATTAATAGCGTAATTCATTGTATTGTTGACATTATTCTGCTATTGTATGACCCTATCATTCCCAGGTGATTATATTATATAGTAATGTAGCTCATAAATCATGTCAATTCATTTCTTTATTTTTAGGAAGTCATCATTTTGTCTTGGAAATGTGACTATTGTTCCATTCTTGCGTTTCCATATTCCATACTTTTCCAGTGAACCAATGTCAGGTACAAGCTGCATGTAATGAACAATGATGTATTGTTTTAGGGTCAGTTGTTTCCAGCTGTGACGCGTGCCATGATGATGCAACATGCCAGGAGTCACAGGAAGGAGTCGACTCCTTCAGCAGATTGTCATGTGTCTGCAAAGATGGCTTAGTGGGTGATGGTGTCGCCTGTTACAACCCCTTCACCTGCAGCGACGGTTCATGCTGTAGCCAAGGTTATCAGTGGGCACCTGACAGCGGCTGTGTGGACGTTGACGAATGCGCCCTCCCCCACCCGCCTTGCACGGCACCTTGGATTTGCCAGAACACACCTGGCTCCTATGAATGCCTGACCCTCGCTTCACTCTCCAGATCCGCCATTTCTTCACCATCAGTGCAGTTCCGTTGTGGAGACACTATGTGCCCTGCAGGCATGGACTGCGTTGGGAATAACGGGACCAGCTGTGGTGACCCCTGTGACAGCTACACTGTCCTGAATGACGCGTGGCGTTCCACGGAATTTAGATACAATAACAGCAACCAGGCGAATTGTGACTCTGATGTGGAATGGCGGGGTTGGTATCGTCTGTTCCTGGGGCACAACAGTGCACACATCCCTGAGAGATGTATAGAAGAGAACATGTGCGGAACACATGCACCTTTGTGGATAACAGAACCTCATCCCATGCAGTCGGAGGAAATTGAAACTCGCACTGTGTGTAACGCCTGGATGAGCCAATGCTGCCATTTTGATTCCCATCACATCCATGTCAAGTTGTGCGCCAGAGCAGATTCCAGCTACTACGTCTACAAACTGGTCAGGCCGTCCACATGCCGTCTGGCCTATTGTGCAGGTATTTGCTTGATGGTGCTTGATGAACCGAAGACCATTCAGTCTAACACACCCTTTTCTCTACACAGAGACTAACGGAACAGATTATTTTACACCAGAACCTGAAACAGCAACCACACCCGAAGAAACTCACACAACCTCTTTCTCAACAACAACACCCCCCTCAATAAACGATGGTGATGTCCGTCTGGCAAATGGAGGAAACAGCTTCTGCACCGGAAGAGTGGAATTCTTCCACCGTGGACAGTGGGGAACAGTGTGTGACGATATCTGGGACCTGAAGCATGCTCAGGTGGTGTGTAGACAGTTGGGATGTGGCAGGGCCCTGTCGGCCCCGCATAGTGCCCACTTTGGACCGGGCAGAGGACCCATTTGGTTGGACAATGTCCGATGCACAGGCAACGAATCGAAGCTCAGTGAGTGCCGGCACCAAGGGATCGGATCCCACAACTGTAACCACAATGAGGATGCTGGCGTGGTTTGTGAAGGTAAGAATAAAGACATTAAAGACACATCAAAAATAATTAAGGATGTTCGATAATATCGGCCCACCGATATTATCAGTTTATTCCGAAGGTTTGATGATGATGATGATGATATGCCTTTATTCGTCCCTCATTGGGGAAATTTGCATGTGCAGCCACTTACGGCGCAAGCCGTGGTCCGTCATGCCCGCACCGGGGGAATTAGCGACGCTTCCCCCACCCACCTGGAGTTCAGTTCGCAGGGTGTCATTGCGATACATAGCAGTTGCCATGGAGAAGTCCGTGGTGGGCCAAGAGAAGAGAAACACCAGGTGTCGCCAGGCACATGACCTTCCACTTCCCCCAACTGTCCATCACGTACCCAGTGGTGTACGTTCCGTCAGGGCAGGCAGGTTCCCCCGTACCTTCTCGTCGCGAAGATCGTGTCAATTGCGTGGAGAGACCAGTTGATCAATTCCATGATTTATGTTTTTGGAGAGCAGTGCAGTGAGAGGCTCTTGAGAAAGTATAAGACGAGACTAGACAAGACAAAGAAGCTAAGCAGGGAAGATAAGGGATAGGGAGGAAAGATGCGACCGCCTTCTTTGAGAGCCAGAGAAAGAGTGAGAGTTTGTTGAAAAAACAATGAGAGCAGGCTTTTTTCTTCAGTTTATTGATTCGTTTTAATGCCTGGCACAACTAAAGGTAATTGCTTGGACAGATATAATGATGATAGCATTTAAGAGCTGATATCTAGCATGGTTTTCTCGAGAATAGCCAAAATCACTTAGTGTGACACCAACAGCTGCCAAAGAGCCATTGTTGTAGTCTCTAATGGAGCTACCTTCAGTAGTGGCAGGCATTAAACTGAAGAAGAAACGTGTGCTCTAACCTTTTTGGTTCCACGCCTGTACATGAATGATGTATATTTTCTTTTGCTAGCTGCTTCACCCTTGAGGCTGAGCAACTCCGGCGACCGCTGCGCTGGAAGAGTTGAGGTCTATCATAATGGACAGTGGGGGACTGTGTGTGACGACATCTGGGACCTCGCCAACGCCAACGTGGCGTGCAGACAGTTGGGCTGCGGCACGGCTCGCTCAGCACTGCACAGTGCAGCTTTTGGACCAGGCAGCGGACCCATCTGGTTGGACGACGTCCGCTGTCATGGAAATGAAACGTCCCTCACAAGCTGCAGACATCTCGGATTTGGGAGGCACAACTGCATCCACAGCGAGGATGCAAGCGTTATTTGTGAAGGTGGGTTTTGTGTGTGTATTTTCATCATATTTTGGCCTACTACACAAAGAAAGGGAAATGAACGCCCCCGTAATATTTTTTTCTGTAGAGACGGCACCTTCGCTTCGTCTGTCTCACCTGATTTGTGGCTCAGACAAAATCCAAGTGGGCCTGGATTCAGTTTTTATAACACACATTGGTTATGACCCACTCACCGGCAACCTGGCGGTCCGCAATTGTTCCTGGGTCAGGGTGCGAGGTGATGTCGTGTGGTACGAAACTGACACTCGGGCAGACGCCTGTGGAAACACACTGACCGTAAGAAGAACCCGAGCTCCTTGACACACACACATATACACACATTGACATACACACTATACAGTCATCCCTCGCCACCTTGTGGTTACAATTTCACAGCTTCACTCTATCACCGTTTTTCAAAAATGTATTAATGAACAAAACATGCTGTTTTGTAGATGAAAACATATGCATAGTTAAGCAAATATGAAGTATTTCTTGCCTAAGTTAATTAGTCGACTCTTGTCTACTATATTGGGTATTACGGGCTGTAAAGGTGACTATAGGGGTGTTATTTTCTGTCTGAAGGGCTCTAATAATGTTACAGAAACATATGTAGAAGGAAGTAAACTGTTTTTACGTGCTCTAAATATGCAAATATTCCGTTTATAAATAGAAATCCAACTTTATTCACTTATCCCAGTTCAATTAACGGGAATAACTAAGAGATGACTGTACATAGTATTTATAAAAGCATTCCATTTATTTATTTAAAAGTCCCATATTACACTATTTTTCAAGCATTCCCAATACGTGTCAGACATCCCATAATAGTGCATTTGAAGTGTGTTGTCCAGAATTAAGCCATGACGCAGGTTTATGTGTCTGTTGTTTTATTGCTAATGAGCTGTTTGCTGAACAAAACACAATGACGGAACATCCGGAGTTGATGGACAACTGGCACAGCTCCAGACTGTATTTTAAGGACGGATGTCTGATATCAGCATCAAAATGTGATATCGGTCGATATTGGTGTCACATTTTTTCCCCATCATGAAAACTGATATAAAACCCCCCGCTGTATTCAACGCATATGTGTTCATGTACACCGATATGTGTAACATGACATATGTATGTGCTATACATATGTCATGTTACACATATCGGTATCGACTGGACAATATCGGCATATCAGTTTCCATCAAAAAAGCTAATATCGGCATTATTAGCTTTTTTTAAGTAAATTTTTAAAGTAAATTTAAGATGTGTGGCGAAGCCTGAAAACCAGGACCTTCAACACTGACTGTGCCTGACTCGTGGAGCAAAGATCTGAGGTTTGGTGCGCTTAGACAGGCTCGAGGGCAGGGGTTTTTGAACTCGCGGCCCGAAATATGTGGCATCACTCACTCTCGCACATTGCTTTGTATGTAGTTGCTCCAGGTACGTTAAGGTAGAGTTAAGGCTCCCTATTGATTATCCTCTACTTGTAGTAATAGTTGCCTTGTGTGTGTTCTGTGTTGTTTATTTTGCATGAAAGGGGACCTTAAATGTCCAAGACAAGTCAATAATATAATACCATTGATATGATAAAGCCTTGTCTTGTGAATAAAAGTCTCTATTTGATTGAACTATTTGTCTTTCAGACCAACAGCACACATGCCGTCTACTCCAACAGCTTATTCCTTTATCCAGCAAGCAACGCTTCCTTCTCTGTCCCTGTGGGTCTTCCTTTCTCATGCGTCTATCCCCTAAACGCAGACAGCAGACTGGACGTGGCCGTCAGACCATTCCTGGTGTGAGTACTATCTTCATAAGTACCTTCAATAGTGCTTTAAAGCCATTGGTGATAGCTGGATTTGTCGGTCATGTGACTGTAATGTTGGGTGAGACACACAAGCACCAGCCTAGACTGCTGGAACGAATGCTGGAACTCCCATACCGGTGTAGCCATAACCCACACCAAGCCAAAACTCGACTCTGATCCCTGACCCATTCATCTCCCCTACCACCGGAACACATTTACAGCAAGACACAAGTCATGTTTAATGGCCTACTTTCTCTCATGTTTACTATATTGGGTAATACAAGTGTAAAGGTGACTTTAGGGGTGCTATTTCATGTCAAGAGAACTCTAATAATGGGGAAAACATATTTGGAAGATCTTGAACAGATTTTCTGTGCTATGAAAAAGTTTACTGTGTGGAAATTCACTTATCACAGTTGGGTCTGGAACCGGTTAACCCTGATAAAAGCTGAATGACACCCTGCTTGGTGTATGATACAAGAACTCAAACATATTTTTGGAAAGAATTTTCACTGAAAACGGACTCTACATACAAAAACCGAGGTACCACTCTATGTCGATGTTTGTCTTTTTCTATCGTTTGTCTCATTATAAGACCCAAATTCATTTCATGATATCGTGACCTGGATGATGCTGCTTTGCAAGTCGTTTTTTGTCATGAATTTACAAAAAACTGAGAACAACACCTATCACACAGAAGCATTGCACTCCAAAAGGGGAAAATAGAAATATATGAGAAATATATCGAAATATACACCACACATGTACCAATACGAGTATAAATGAAAAAATATAAAGGCATTGCATATGAGCAATGCATTCATTGAGACGCTGTCAGTCTCTCTCTGGGTTTTCTGCGCGAGGCTCCCTCTGGCGGACAGAGGCTGATTGCAGCACCATCCATACAGTGTGTTGCTTGTCCTCCAATGAACTGTATTATGGGTAGATGTAAAAATAGCTGCTGTTTGTTATTTCCAACTCCTATTGCTAAACATAATGTATATTTCCTTGGTACCTTTTGAGTGTTAAGTCGCTGTGTGATGACTTTCTGTATATGTGTCTTTTATTGACAGGACGGAAGGGGCCGTTGTCGGCTCAGGTGCCAAAGCTAGAGCCGCCATGGTCCTGTTCCGGAACTCCGACTACACAGATCCTTATGGGACAGGTGCGGTGGTCCTTCCAGTGGGCTCACCATTATATGTGGGGGTCTCTGTGGACAAGACAGATCCCAGCTTGGCAGTTGTCTTGGAGGACTGCTTCGCCTCTCACTCATCCAACCCGGATAATCCTGAACGATACTCCCTCATCCAGAACAAGTATGTCTATGCTCAGTTGGGGTGAATATGACAACAAGCTGCCTGCTAACCATCGTCTTTACTAGATGTCCCACTGACCGCCAACAAGTGTCTGTGGTTGAGAGCGGCTCATCCCTCCGAGCTCGTTTCTCCGCCCTGTTCTTCCTTCTTCAGGGAGAATACCGAGATGTTTACCTCCACTGCGGCCTCAGCCTGTGTGACCGCAGGAGGTACTCTTGCATTCCGGTGAGTCGCATACTGCATTCTGTTAGATGAATAACAATGTTATGTCTGTCATTGGTGCGCTTGGTTGTAATGTTATCTTGTCGTTTGCCACCGTGTAGTCCTGCTCAAGGAGAGCACAACGCTCCGTGTCAAAGTCTACTCCAATCACGCCACTCACCGTCGGACCAATCACTTGGAAGTATGTCTCCCACCATGGTATGATTTATGTATTTAAACATATAGAAATAACAACAATGCTTTCCAAACTGTTTATTTTCAGAGAAGCCATCTGAGCGACATCTGTGACGTTGGACTTTCTTTTCAAAGTCTTTTTTAAGTGATGAGAAAATATGAAAAGAAAGTGTAAGCTTGAATGGATAAAATCACTGGATGGATTTTCACTTTTTCTACCTTTGTAATGATCTGTGAGTTATAATGAAAATAAAGATGTCAATGATATTTCATGTCTTCATTGAATTGCAAGCTGTCTGGTCCAGCTCTACACTCATGTACGCTAGGCATCAAGTCAAAGCCTGAGCCGTCAACTTGATGTCTTGACTCCTAAGGCATCAGGGAGGAATGTTCAACGGCTGGCTTCCATGACAATGTGGCTCTGACATGCACGTCCAGTTGCAGTCATCAAGTGTATGTACGTCACATGACGTTAAAGTGAGAAGGCCGCATACATGCGTGAGTTCTTGCATGTGGACATTTTGGAGAAAGTTGTGAGTAAGACAGTCGATCATCTAGGGAAAAAATTTGAAGAAACAAGCAAAAAACGCAGCGAAAAGAGGCTGAGGTGGTAATGAAGAACTAATGTGGTTAGGCTTAGGTAGGTTTGTTCCTCATGGACTACTGTCAATAGATGTACCTTACTGTAAAGTGTTAACGAATATCCTAGTGACATTACATGCTTATAAAATGGAGGAGAGTCGTGAAGGACCCAAATTGACAATGCACACAATTCGGTCAGGTTCTGTGTTGTTGCTCTGCTGCTGCCTGTCTGCTGTGTGTTGTACTGCATGCTGTTCCTGCAGAGGCGGAGCTTGGAGCACACACCTGTGGCCAATCACTGGCGCCTTCAAACAGGACTACGTCAGTAAATGTCAATGATGGCTGCAAAGGGTCACAATGGAGAGAACAAAGTATCAAATAGACGGAGTGATATCACTGAAATGAAACTTACCAGTGGCAATAGTAACAATGAAGACATGAACCGTGATAGTAAACAGAATTACAGCAATACAGTTGCAGTAATTAAAATCTCACTGCTTGACATCATTATTACTGTAATAATAGCATACACTGTAAACAATTACTGTTAATTTATGGCCAATTTCCAACAGTACTATACTGTATTTTGAGTTGCTTCCAGACACCAATGTGCTTCGTAGCTTGGAACTGGAGTATGGAGGAATGTGGAAGAGCCATCTCATAATACTTGAGGGTAAAACTGACCAACAAAGATGTCCTTTGTAATCGCGAAGGCACAGAGATGGTACTTTGCATTGTTCAGCTGCTCACTTTGGAGAGAAGCTAACAGGGCTGGTCCTTCTTGCAGATGTAATTTTATATTCTCTTTCTTGCCACGTGTTTAAATATTGAATGCCATATTTATTTTTACAGCAGGTCAACGTCATTCTCACCCAGTGCTTCTGAGCTCTCTTTTGACCACGACGGTCCGGTAGAGTGACCGCATTACTGTCTGTCAACCTCACGCTCCCACCTTCCCTCACTCGTGAACAAGACCCCAAGATACTTAAACTCCTTCACCTGGGGCAGGACCTCATTCGCAACTCAGAGGGAGCACTCTGCCCTTTTCTGACTGAGAACAATGGCCTCTGATTTGGAGGTACTGAATCTCATCCCAGACGCTCCACACTCAGATACAAACCGTCCCGAAGAGGCCATAAGAACCACATCATTTGCAAATAGCAGAGATGAGATTTTAAGGCCCCCGAACTGGACTCCCTCAACACCTTGGCTGCGCCTAGAAATTCTGTCCATGAAAATTGTGAATCGAATCGGTGACAAAGGGCAACCTTGGCGGCCAAAGTTCACCGGAAACACGCTCGACTTACTACTGGCAATGCGAACCAGACTCCTGCCCCGTTTGTACAAGGACCGGATAGCACGTAGTAGCGCGCCACCAATCCCGTACTCCCGAAGCACCCCCCAAAGGATGCCACGAGGGACACGGTCAAATGCCTTTTCCAGGTCTACAAAGCACATGTAGACTGGTTGGGCAAACTCCCATGCACCCTCAAGCACCCTCGTAAGGGTGTAGAGCTGGTCCAGTGTTCTGCGACCAGGATGAAAACTGCATTGGACCTCTTGTAGCAAAGGTTCGACCAAAGGTCGCACCCTTCTCTCCAGCACCCTGGAATAGACTTTTCCAGGGAGGTGAGGAATGTGATCCCCATTTAGTTGGAACACACCCTCCAGTCACCCTTCTTAAAAAGGGGGACCACCACCCCGGTCTGCCAATCCAAAGGTACTGTTCCTGACTTCCACGCAATGTTGAAAGATGTACTAGCCAAGACGGTCCCTCAACATCCAGAGCCTTGAGGAATTCTGCCAGAACCTCTTCGGGGCTGATCGAAAGTCGTGCTCCATGGCCTCACCGAATTCCTCCTACACAGAGTTTTTGCCTTGGCAACCGCCGAAACCGCGAACCGTTTGGCCTGACTCTAGCTTTGGCACCTGAGCCTGAGTTGGAAATAACAAACAGCAGCTATTTTAACATCTACCCATAATGCAGTTCATTGGAGGACAAGCAACACATACTGTATGGATGGTGCTGCAATCGGCCTCTGTCTGCCAATAACAAAGAACTATCGTCTGTGATAATTAACTTCACACTTTTATCAATTTGAGTGTTCAGTTACTTGTTTTTTGTGACAAAGACCAGTGCTCTATTCATTTCACCTTCACCTGACTTCATCATCTCTGAAAGAAAGGATTTCTACTGACTGTAAATTATTTATTATGGGAGTCAATGACAGGAAAATTGAGTTGAAAGTCAAGCTGATGGTCTGTCATGGCGTATATGACTATAAAAACACATACCTGATGCTTTTGCAATGAGCTGCAAAAGCAGAAGCAATAACGTCTCTCTGGGCACCACCATATTGGAGCAAATGTGAAACTCTACCAAGAAAAAACATGCACTTTAGAAGCCCACACACCACATCAGACTTACACTTGATGTGCATCACGCCTTAGCTTTGTTCTTCCGAAAAACATATCGTCATGCCTACCTTGTTACCTTGACCTGCCACACGGTCCAGGAGCTGGTCCCGATGTTTCACGTCCATACAGAGTGGGAGAATTTGTACAGGCTAAGTTGGCACAGCCAAACATTTATCACACACATGACAGCATATTCACTGAAATATTGCCTCCAAATAGTACTTCAACAAATAAAGGCGGGTCAGCTATGGAAGATCAAGTGGGACAGATACTAGCTTAAATACCATATTTTCCGGACAATAAGCCTGTTTTTTTCATAGTTTGGTTGGTCCTGTCACTTGTACTCGGGAGCGACTTACATACACTACAGGTTTCCCCAGTTATTTATTGTAATTTCTTTAATTGTAACAAAGTACCAGAGGTTAAAAAAGATAAGGTTATCAAAACTGAAAAATGTGTATTTCACAATTATCAAATAAGGCCTGTTTCAGGGACCACAAAACGGGCCAACAATTTAAAGCTGTTCTGCAGAAATGGAGGTTGATCAAACCTTGGCGAGTTGTCCAAGTTGTCCAAGTTCCGGAGGACCAACTACCTCCTCTGTCTGCATTAAAGCAGCGGAGGGAGTCACCCATGGAAGAGCAACAAACCATCTTAACATATAAATGTGTACCTTCTTCCTCCAGACAGATTGGTGTGTTTTAAAACTTTTGACTGGCAGTGGTGCTTTTTTCCCACACTGACAGCGAGAGGGCACTGTAGACTTGTGTGCCAGTATCTGCTACTCCTACCAGTCCTGTACCACTGACAATGTACAGTACAATATATAGTCACTATCAACCGCTGGCATAGACAGATGAACAATGATACATGATTTGGAGGAACTATATCATTATTTTCAGACCAACTATAGTGAAACTGGATCATTTCCAGCAGCACGGCACAGTGGCTGGGAATCACTGATTTAGGTTCTGTTATCAGAAAAACTGATGAATGCCTGGCGGGTTTGGTCCACTGCCCCTGCTGGAAAAGCGCCTTTCAGCCACTGGAAAAAACACAATTTTTCTACAGCTGGCGACCTGGAAAAAATCTGAAAAACGTCCTTTGGCTCATGGGGGGGCTGATGAATGCATTAACATGCCACCTATTCAAGCTACAGACGTCAATCTTTAATTTCACTATTGTCCTATCCTATGCACCTGTCTCCAAACGTGTCAATGGTTGACTTGGCACTTTGTTCTAATCTAATATTTGCAAGGTTTTATTCCACTAAATGAGCATTATGTAACACTGAAAGTACGCAAAGTAATCTCTGTTCCACCATTGTAAGTGTTGGAGGCTGTCATGATAATAGCACCTAATAACAAATAACTCACGGACCATTCAGATGCTAGAACTCTTTTTTTACAGTATATGTGATGTAATGCCTTGTATTTGCAATAGTACTGTCTACGGATGGGATTGATGACTAAAGCAGTCCTAACTGTACTGTACATTTATAGAGAGCACACAACTCCATTTTTCATTAAACGGAAAATAAACATTCCAGTGTTCCGGCCTGAGCATTTTAGCTAGACACTTACTGTTAAACTGTCCTGTTTTCGCAGGCCATGTCTTGTTTTTACGTCCTGTCAAGGCCATTCTGGTTTTCATGGTTTTTCATAGGCCACTCAGCTGCATGTGATGTAATCCCTGAGATGCCCAAAAGCAGTAAAAAGCCCAAGAAAAAGCTAAACATACGCACGGCGTTAACCCTCTTACGCTTGGTAAAATTGGGGACATGATACACAACGGTGCAACTTTAGCAGGAATATTTCCCCCCCAAAACATTGCTTACATTCCAAAACTTATCAAGCATGGCCCCTTGGCCCTTTTGCCTTTTTGGAATCAACAGTTTTTCAACCTTCTTCCTTTGGAATTTGTCTTTTTGCATCATAACAATTTTCTTTTCATACAAAAGGGGAAACTGAAGAAAACAGCACTTCTAAACATTCATTCATTCATTCATTCATTTTCTACCGCTTTTCCTCACGAGGGTCACATTTTTGCCCCCAATCCTGATGCTTAAAAGGACCAAAACGCAGTATTACACAATGTCATGGGTGGACCTGTTACTACATGGTTGCAGGATGTATATAAAACCATCAAACTTTCTTGGAAGTGTTTTAATAGCGGGCTTTGTAGGCGGAATAAGTGTGTCCATTAGGTGCAGTAATGAGCTGCCTCTCTTTATTCTGTTTTTATATCTTTAGAACACACATGTCCTACAGTAGCGGAACTTCCTTTCTGGGCGCATTAATTTCACGTAGCAACATTGAAATAAACGCTACACCCACTTTTCCAAGCAGTGGCAGCTTCAATATTCTGATGTGCTGCGGACGGCTAGTAGCTCGCCAGCTTGTAGCTAGCCGCTAGTAGATAGCCAGCTTGTAGCTAGCCGCTAGTAGCTAGCCAGCTAGCAGTGGCAGCATCTCCAATATTCTGATGTGCTGTGGACGGCTAGTGGCTAGTCGCTAGTAGCTAGCCAGCGAGTAGCTAGCCAGCTAGTAGCTAGCCGCTAGTATATATGCGAATAAACTAAAAATATTACTGGAATATTTAAAAAAAAAAGGACTTAAAACGAAAGTTGAAATATTACAAAAATGTAAAAGAAACACACAGTAAAAGTAGGCTTTTCCACATATATTTCAAAGCTGAGATGCAGATTTTTCTAGAAACATATATGACTCTTTCACACATCGACATCATTACAAAATATGAACGTGGTATCTATGTATTCATTTTTCAGTGTGTGGAAAAAGTGTAAGTAACAGTATAAGTTCAGGGAAATAGAAATATTAGCAGATTAAAGGAGTGTCAGATATACGGTAAGAACTGAATGAAAGCACGTCAATAGTCCTGGACTTCATTTGTCATGATGTGCCTTTCTTGTCTGTGACAGGATCAAACACTTAAGATGATGGAAAAGAAGCAAGGCCACTCAAGTATTACGTAACTCTCATTGATTGGAATAAAACATTGCAAATATTATACGGTATGAGAACAAAGCAGCAAGTCAGTCATTGACTTGACTTGCACCGCATGTTTTCAGAGGGAGTTCATGTCTCTGTTGAAGAAAACACCTTATTAAAACACGCCGTTATGTCATGGAATGCAATTTCTTCAGTTGTTGTGTATGATGTGTAATTATTTGACTGGAATAACGTCAGTAGGTTCTGGTCCACAGACCTGAGTGGTGGAGCGGGGGTGTAGGGCAGGATCAGGTCACTAATATAACAAGGAGCCTGATCATGCAGTGCTCTAAAAGTGAGGACCAAAATGTTAAAATCTTTCCGATAGGAGACTGGCAGCCAATGGAGAGTTTTTAAAATAGGCGATATATGTGTCCTCCTATTTGTGCGAGTCAGAATCCTTGCTGCAGAATTTTGCACCAATTGTAGGCGAGAAACGACTATTGCAATAGTGAAGACACAAAGGCATGAATGATTAGCTCCAAATCATCATACGATGCCATATTCCTGACTTTGGAGATTTTTCTTAGTTGAAAGAAGCAATTTCTCATCAGCTGTTTGTAGTGCTGCTTTAGTGACATATCCTTGTCAAGCATAATCCCAAATTTCTTAGGGATGTCTTGGATGACTGGCCCAAGTCACCCAAGTATTGCTTAATTCCTGGGATTGAGTCATCAGTGGCAAGAATCAGAGTTTCTGTTTCATTTATGTTTCGCTGCAGGGAGTTAGCACTCAACCAGTTCCTGATTTCTACTAAGCAGAAACTCAGATGGCTCTGAAGGAGTAGTAAAGCTGGATGTCATCAGCATATAAATTATAAGAAACATCACGGAACAATTGAATGATCGTTCCCAAAGGAAGCAAATACAGCATAAACAGTGCAGGCCCCAGAACAGAACCCTGGGGGACTCCACACAGCAGTTTTGTTGAGCCAGACTCTACTTGGTTCACTGTGATGCTAAAAGTATGACCAGACAGATGTGAGGCAGACCAACCAAGGACTGACCCCGACAGACCGACTTGGTGTCCCAGCCTTCCCAACAGGATATGATGGTCAACTGTTGTCAACGTTTGACGCCATATTAACCACTCATATTATAATATATTGTCATAATTTGGGATGTCTGATGTTAGCTTTTTTGGCAGCGTTGTCCAACTGTCTGTCTAACATGACATACATGTATCTCCTGTGTTGGAATGGACACGTATGTGTTGTATACTGCATTTCTTTAATATCGCTTTTCATGATCAGGAAAAAAAATCCTTCACTGATATCAACCGATATATCGGGCCGATAATTACCTGACATCACTAATAGTAATGCAATATTTCATTTATGTTATGAAAACATGTTATGTTTTACTGTTGAAAAAGTTGTGATGGAAATGCCAGTGGGAAAAAACTGAACACGCACACTCACGCGCACACACACACACACACACACACACACACACACCAAAAATCCCAGATTTTCCCTAATTTCTCAGAAAATGTCCCCCATTGTCAGAAACATCTACCCTATTTCCTTTAATGTCCAACGAAAGGTAGCTTACTGTCCATTATTTTTCCCGGTTTTCTGCAAAATGTCTCTTATTTATTGTCATAATCCCATATATTTATAAATATCTTCATACAGTGTCTATACTGTATGTATGCCTTCAATTGTTACTTTATTGAACTAATGACACATTGGAGTGATTACGTGAAGTTGAATTCATTGATTTCGTTTGATCCTCCGGAGCTGACTGGCCTTTGTTTGCTGGAGTATTATTTCCAGGAAATATTTCAATGGATATGTCACCTTTAAAGACAAGGAGAGCTGTCATGTCGACATTCATGTGCGTGATAAATGCTTGGCGTGACCATTTGCATCACAAACGTGCCCTATATAAACTCTGCCACTCTGTCTGGACTTCACATCGGGACCAGCTCCTGGACTGGGTGCCAAGTCAAGGTAGGGAGGTCGGCATCAGGGTCTGGTTTTAGGAAGCGCACAGCAAAAGCATGATGCAATCCAGCGTAACGTTGATGTGATGGTTGGAGCTTCTAAAGTGCCTTTTTTTTCTCAGTTGAATTCTACTCTACCTACCTGTGCTCCAAGATGGGAATCCCCAGAGGGATGGTACTGCTTCTGCTCTTGCAGCTCATTTCAAGAGCATCTGGTATGTTTTTGACTCTCAGATATGCTATGATGGACTGTCGCTTTGACTTTCAACCCAACATTCTTGTCAATAACTCCCTAAGAAATAATACACAGTATGGAGAAATCATTTCTGTCTGAGGTCATCAAAATGTACATCAGGTGAAGGTTCAATCAGTAAAATAAGTTTTCAGCACTGGTCTTGGTGAGACAAATGTATGATACAAGGAACCGTAAACTCAAATGACAAAAATTGTCATGTGGGGTCGCCAGTGCGGAATCGCTAATACATACACGGAAAATAAAGGTTGGGAGTTTTTCATCAACTTGAAATTTTTGCTTGAAATTTTAGGCCAGATTTTTCAAAGTTTTTAATGACGACTGACTGATATTTCATTTAATCAGTTTTATTAATTGTTGTGGTAAACAAACAAGACATAAGCTCACACTGAATCCGTTCCGGGTCCGATCCAGTCTGGCTGACTACAGCAGACGCAACGGCGAGGTCCTACAGTTAGACCACAGAGTGCTCCGGCGTCTGAAAAAAAATGTCAGACCCCAAAAGGATTCTTTCCGTCGGAGACTAAGCTGCACCACACGGAGCTAGTGTGAGCCTACTACAGGGATTTCAATCTTGCCAAATGTTTCCGGAGCCGCGACAGATTCAGTGTGAGCCTGCTTAAAACTACAAACTGCATGTAATGAACAATGATGTATTGTTTTAGGGTCAGTTGTTTCCAGCTGTGACGCGTGCCATGATGATGCAACATGCAAGGAGTCACAGGAAGGAGTCGACTCCTTCAGCAGATTGTCATGTGTCTGCAAAGATGGCTTAGTGGGTGATGGTGTCGCCTGTTACAACCCCTTCACCTGCAGCGACGGTTCATGCTGTAGCCAAGGTTATCAGTGGGCACCTGACAGCGGCTGTGTGGACGTTGACGAATGCGCCCTCCCCCACCCGCCTTGCACGGCACCTTGGATTTGCCAGAACACACCTGGCTCCTATGAATGCCTGACCCCCGCTTCACTCTCCAGATCCGCCATTTCTTCACCATCAGTGCAGTTCCGTTGTGGAGACACTATGTGCCCAGCAGGCATGGACTGCGTTGGGAATAACGAGACCAGCTGTGGCGACCCCTGTGACAGCTACACTGTCCTGAATGATGCGTGGCGTTCCACAAAAAAGGGATTTGTACCATCTGATGTAAAGTGTGACAAAAATGTGGAGTGGCAAGGCTGGTATCGTCTGTTCCTGGGAGAAAACAGTGCACGTATTCCCGAGGGATGTGTTCATGGATTCAAATGTGGAACCCATATTACCATGACACTAAATGAACCCCATCCCACTCAGTCCAATGGAATTGTAAGTCGCTCGATATGCAATACTTGGGGAAATGAGTGCTGCAGTGTCCAAGCTTCAATACGCATCCACGTCAAGCAGTGCTCCAGAGCAGGTTCCAGCTATTACGTCTACAGACTGGTCGGGCCTTCTGTGTGTCATTACGCATACTGTGCAGGTATTGTTCTATCTGAGACACCGAAACAAATACATGACCAATCAACCTGGTTTATGCTTCTGTGTCGGCTCGCTCCTCCCCCTCCAAACCCACCCACGCATCGTGTCATCCACCTAAACAAAAATCCTACATACATTTTTATGCAAATAATAACAGCTGGCTGATGTTATGTTAACTCAACTGTACACCCTCAACTCCAACACCCAACTTCAGCGTTGACAATGGCATCGAAGGGGAGGGGCTACGTAGAAGCATAAGGCAGCCTTTATGATCACATGGCATCACATCACTTGTTGACACAAATATTAAACTTCTAACTAAATATATTTTTTGTGCACAGAGGTACAAGAAACAGATTCTTTTACACCTGGACCGGAACAAACCTCAATGGCGACAACCGCCGCCCTGGAAACGACTGGAGCTCCAACTCGTCCAAGAACAACAACTGGAGCTCCAACTCGTCCAAGAACAACGACTGGAGCTCCAACTCGTCCAAGAACAACCGCCGCCATGGAAACGTCTGGAGCTCCAACTCCTCCAAGAACAACCAAGCAAACCATGGACACGACCCATCGCCACTCAACAACAACACCCCCCTCAGTAAACGAGGGCGAGGTCCGTCTTGCTAACGGAGGGAGCAGCTGTGCCGGAAGAGTGGAAATCTTCCACCGTGGACAGTGGGGAACAGTGTGTGACGATATCTGGGACCTGAAGCATGCTCAGGTGGTGTGTAGACAGTTGGGATGTGGCAGGGCCCTGTCGGCCCCGCACAGTGCCCACTTTGGACCGGGCAGAGGACCCATTTGGTTGGACAATGTCCGATGCACAGGCAACGAATCGAAGCTCAGTGAGTGCGCGCACCAAGGGATCGGATCCCACAACTGTAACCACAATGAGGATGCCGGCGTGGTTTGTGAAGGTGAGTTTCACGTATTTAATACTACTTGGACATATGCCATAAAGGAAAGGAAATGAACGCCCCCATTATATTTTCTTTAGCGTCGGATTCTTCACTCAGGCCATCTCGCCTTATTTGTGGCTCGGACAAAATCCAAGTGGCCGTGAATTCAGTTGTTACAACAAACGCTGGTTATGACCCACTCACTGGCAACCTGGCGGTCCACAACTGTTCCTTGGTCAGGGTGCAAGGTGATATGGTGTGGTACGAAGCTGACACTCGGGCAAATGCCTGTGGAAACATCCTGACGGTAAAAACAACCTGAGCTCCTTGACACACAAGTACTGTTGGCATTTTGATTTCATGTCCGAGGCAAACAATAACATTGGACATTTAGTAGTAGTATTTCATATTTCTCCTGTCGGTGCCACGTATACTCATTTTTAAGATGTAAGGCTTGACATTTGATAATTCCTCATAAACAGAAATCCACCATCATCAGTGAAGGCTGCATTTCAATGAAATGTAAATGTTTCATATGATGACTATTTGTCTTTCAGACCAACAGCACACATGCCGTCTACTCCAACAGCTTATTCCTTTATCCAGCAAGCAACACTTCCTTCTCTGTCCCTGTGGGTCTTCCTTTCTCATGCGTCTATCCCCTAAACGCAGACAGCAGACTGAACGTGGCCGTCAGACCATTCCTGGTGTGAGTACTACCTTCATAAGTGGTATTGATGGAATTTTTTCCACTTCTTGAATGGAAAAAAGAAGCTGGAAATACAGATTTAGCAGTTTCACCTGGATGCTGCTGCTTTGCAAGTTGTTTTTTGTCATGAATTTACTTACGTACTGAGAACAACACTCATCACACAGAAGCATTGCACTCCAAAAGTGTACCACAGAAATATTCACCACACATGTACCAATACGAGTATAAATGAAAAACTATAAAGGCATTGCATATGAGCAACACATTCATTGAGACGCTGCAATGATGTCAGCCTCTCTCTGGGTTTTCTGCACAAGGCTCCCTCTGGCGGACAGAGGCTGCATTGCAGCACCATCCATACAGTGTGTTGCTTGTCCTCCAATGAACTGCGTTATGGGTAGATGTTAAAATAGCTGCTGTTTGTTGTTTCCAACTCCTATTGCTAAACATAATGTATATTTCCTTGGTACCTTTTGAGTGTTAAGTCGCTGTGTGATGACTTTGTGTATATGTGTCTTTTATTGACAGGACGGAAGGGGCTGTTGTCGGCTCAGGTGCCAAAGCTAGAGCCGCCATGGTCCTGTTCCGGAACTCTGACTACACAGATCCTTATGGGGCAGGTGCGGTGGTCCTTCCAGTGGGCTCACCATTATATGTGGGGGTCTCTGTGGACAAGACAGATCCCAGTTTGGCAGTTGTCTTGGAGGACTGCTTCGCCTCTCACTCATCCAACCCGAATAATCCTGAACGATACTCCCTCATCCAGAACAAGTATGTCTATGCTCAGTTGGGGTGAATATGACAACAAGCTGCCTGCTAACCATCGTCTTTACTAGATGTCCCACTGACCGCCAACAAGTGTCTGTGGTTGAGAGCGGCTCATCCCTCCGAGCTCGTTTCTCCGCCCTGTTCTTCCTTCTTCAGGGAGAATACCGAGATGTTTACCTCCACTGCGGCCTCAGCCTGTGTGACCGCAGGAGGTACTCTTGCATTCCGGTGAGTCGCATACTGCATTCTGTTAGATGAATAACAATGCTATGTCTGTCATTGGTGCGCTTGGTTGTAATGTTAGCTTGTCGTTTGCCACCGTGTAGTCCTGCTCAAGGAGAGCACAACGCTCCGTGTCAAAGTCTACTCCAATCATGCCACTCACCATCGGACCAATCACTTGGAAGTATGTCTCTCAGGAAGGCAGTGGTTTTTAAACCTTTCTGAGGTTTAAACCTTTCCTAAGTTGTCATCCCCCCAACCTCACACGGCTGTTAACCTTTACAACAACATAAAAAGTGTGACAAAATGTCATTTTTAAATAAATGACCCAAATAAAGAAAAACATAACTTTCATGTCATCTTTATTGATCTGAGCCACGGATCGATTATGTGTGGACAAAATGTAAATAACAACAAATGTCTTCCAGTAATTCAGTAATATCCAGTAAACATCCAGTAATAATGTACATAACATTAGTATTACTTTCGCTAATTAATGGTATCAAAGTTGATGGATGATTAAACAAACACAAAATAATAATAAAAGCATTCAAGATGAAAACGTTCTGCTTGTTTGCCTTTATTTCTATGAAAATACACTTTTAGACAGAGTACTGGAGGGAAAAAACATGACTAATGGATGCATTCATTAGAAAAGCCCAACAATGTATTTTTGATCCTCTAAACCAGAGGTCTAAAAGCCATGACCTGTGAAATTAGCTTGTCTTACCATGAGCAATCACTGAAGAACACAAAAACCCAAACTCTGGATGGACTGGTGTCCTCTGTTGTTTTTTATTCTAAAAATATCATTCAAGTCAAAATATTAAGAGAATAACTTTGTAAAAAAAAGTTATAACTGTACAAGAAAAACGTATAATTGATATAAAATCATGACTGTCCATCGTCAGAATCACCATGTTGCCATTGGACGGAGGGAAGCCTATGACAAAGTCCAGTGACACATGGGACCACGGGCAAGGGGGAATGGGCACTGGGCAGAGGAGCCCTGCCGGAGCCTGATGGGACGGTTTGTTCCGGGCACAAATGGAGCAGGCGCCCACAAACTCCTTAGTATCTGAATGAAGGGAGGGCCACCAGAACCGTTGGGAGAGGAGGAAGACAGTGCGGGACACTCCTGGATGGCATGCAATCCTAGAATCATGTGTCCAGCGCAGAACATCGGAGCGCAGTCCGGGAACCACGAAGAGACGACCAGCTGGGCAGTTATCAGGGGGAGTGGAGTCCTTGATATCCTCAGCAGGGTCCCACTGCAGGGTCCCTAGAATACGGTACCGGAGCAGAATGGTTCCCAGGGGGGCCTCTTCAGAAGGTGGGGAATCAAGTCTGGAAAGAGCATCGGGCTTACTGTTCTGAGAACCAGGGCGAAAGGTCAGAATGAAGTTAAAACAGGCAAGGAAGAGAGCCCAGTTGTCTGTCTAGGATTCAGCTTCTGTGCGGAATGGAGGTAAGCCAGGTTCTTGTGATCAGTATGGACAACGAATGGGACCGCCGAGCCTTCAAGCCAGTGCGACAGCAAGACGACAGCCAATAACTCCTTGTTGCCAATGTTGTAATTCTGCTCAGCTTGGGTCAGGTGGAGTGAGAAGGAGGTGCAGGGGTCGTAGGGCGGAACCACAAGTACAAGACTGTCTCTCGAACGTGTAATCAGCATCTGGGGTCCACTGAAACGGATCCTTAGTGGATATGAGCCTCTTTAAATGTCCTGCAACCCAACTGAAATTGCCAGTAAATCGTGAGCGCACGATATCCTTGCTAAAAACCTTCCAGAGATCAAGGTAGGTTCAGAAAGAGCGGGAATAACAAAGAACTATGTGGACTCAAGGTGGTCACCCGCCAAGCCGAGGGAGAGAAAGTCAGTTTGGAGGGTGATGTTCGCTAGGGGGTGCCCATTGAGGGAGCGAACTACCTTGGGGGTGTGTAATTGAGTGACAGGAATGTCTAAGCGTCTAATACAAGTTTCATCAATGAAACAACCGTCCGCTCCAGAGTCAATAAACGGCACAATTTCTATGTCCTTACTGCCAGTCCTTAAGCTGGTCCACTGGTGTCGATGGAATGGTCCGCCTGGCAGCAGTACAGGCAGAGGCGCCGCTGGTGGCAGCGACTCCTCTCCACGGGCGTGAGACGGCTACCACCCAACAGCATGGGTTTGTCTCACGGTGCGATGGTGGTGAGTGGCTCGATTGTGTAATGGGAGACGCTGCGCCATCCCTGGCGCAGCCTGAAGAGCGCCTCCGATGCTCCCGGGGGTGTATGTTGAAAGACTTGTACTGAGGCCCTGGGGAAGGCGGCATAGGACGAACAGATGGAGGACTGCCGCCCCCACTCTGCTGTGGCCCAAGCCGCCGCTTGTACTTACAGTTGTGAGGTGATGAAAGAGACTCTGACCGGCTCCGAGTGGAAGTCTGCTGCTTGAAGTTCACAATGCAGCTCACACAGAGTTAAAAAGGAGTGCACGTCACCCGAGTCTGCAGAAAAACTTTATGGTCTTGAGAGCAGTGAGCAGAAAGCTGGCTGGCCTCAAGTGGTGTGGCGGTGACTTGGGGCACCGAGGCTGGCTGTGGAGTGGCGGCGGAAAGCTGCAGGGCTGACAGTAGCAAAAGGGCTACTGGAAAAACAGGGCGAGAGGCACAAAAACAGAAAACAACGAAGGAACAAAAAACACAGAGATAAAAGCCAGACAGCAAGGGGACAACCAATGGAGGCTGTGCAACAGGCAGACAAGGAACATGGAGGTTACTTGACGGACAATATGGCGTTTTGCAGGTGGAACCAAGGGATCTTATGTCATCCCAAGCTAATTGGGTTCAAGTGTGCAGGAGGAGAGCGTCTGCTGCCACTTAGGGTGCACTAAAGACAAGAGGCAGCAGGCGGCAGCAGAGCGACACACAGATCATGACATATGTACATCACATATGATCATATATACTGCTATAAAACATTGTAAATATTGAATGAGTGCTCAAAAAGTAAGCCATTTAGCTCATTTATGATTTGAATTTGATAAGTGAAGGACACAGTAGTATTTCAGAGGTGAAATGAGGTTTGGATTACCACAGGATATCCAATGCAAAAATTCGGGAACCCCTGTCAATTTGTGGACTCGAATACCTCTATCTGCCTAGCACTGGTAATAATTGGAACATAAAATTGGTTTTGTGGGTAAGCCTTGCATGTCATAGACAGATGCATCCAATCATCTAATCAAATGTGCTGAAGGTGACCACTTGCAAGTTGTTTTTCTCTTTGAACCTCCTGTGAAGATGGGCAACGAATTGTTCGCCAGAAGGATCACACTCCTCAAGCTTCTTGGGAAAGTCTACTCCAGAGTGCTGGAGTAGTGGAACTTCAGCTACTAGATGTACAATGTGGTTTTCATCCCGGTTGTGGGATAGCGGACCAGGTCCAAACCTTTGAAAGGGCATTGGTGGATGCATGGAGGTTTGCCCAAATGGTCCGCATGTGCTTTGTAGACTTGGAAAAGGGATTCAACTAGATTCCTTCAAGCTCATGGGGTTGGTAGCACGCTATACGTGTTGTTTGGTCCTTGTTTGTTGTACAGCTGGCAGAGCAACAACAAACTTATTCACAGGGAATGTTGGCCTCCGCCAAGGCTGCCCTTTGTCACTCATGCTGTTTATAATTTTTATGGACAAATTTGTGGCGTTGCGGAAGTCCAGTTTGCAAGTCTTCGGATCTCATCTCTGCTATTTGCAGATGATGTGGTCCTGATGATCTCATCAAGCTGTGACCCTCACAGATGACTGTGAAGCTTTTGGGATGAGACTCAGCACCTCTGAATCTGAGGTCATTGTTCTCAGCCAGAAAAGGGTGGATTAGAGTAAGGTCTTGCCTCAGTTGGAGGTGTTCAAGTATCTTCATATGTTCTTCATAATGAAGGGAAGGCTGGAGCATGAGATTGAAAGTTGGATTGGTGCAGAGTCTGACATAATACAGTTGTTATACTGGAACATTGTGGTGAAGAGAGAGCTCAGTCGGTAAATCCACTTTCCTACTCTTACCTATGGTCATGAGCTTTGGCTAGTGACCAAAACAGCAAAATCATGGACACAGGCGGCCAATGAGTTTCCTCAACTTAAAAGATATGATAGAGGAGCTCCATCATCCGGGAGGAGCTCAGACTAGAGCCGCTGCTCATGATGCTCAATTTAGAGCATCAAGTAGCGGGCATGTGGGAATGAGGAGACTGAAGGGCAGACCCAAGACACGGTGGAGATTACGCCTCGCAGCTGGCCTGAGAACGTCTCAGAACAGTCTGGGTTTCCTTAGTTGGACTGCTTTTTCGCCATGACTGGGTCCCAAATAACCAAAAGAAAATGGATGGCAGGGCTCTACATTAAAAACCGAAATGACTTGCCCATGGGGAATCCTTAAGGTGAGAACTACTTGCCCGAACTTGCCCCATGTAAAATGAAAAGACTGCCATAATGGTATGTAATTTTTTGTGGCATCACATGAGAATCTCAAATAAAGATGAAATGAGAGTACTACCATACTACCTTACACATGGTAGTCATAGTAAGCAGTGATATTTATAAGTTGTGCACCACAATGAAACATTATTGAATAGACACATTTGTGTACTAGTAAAGTGTTTTTAATCCAGAAAAAAGCTCAATGGTCAAACAATAATTTGTGAAGCAAAGGTGAGAAAAATCCACAGAGAAATGGAAGCGCTAGATTTTGTAACTTGTGCAAAATCAGCACTTGGTATTGGATCTAATGGGTGGTGTTTCATTGTGACCACTTCAAATTGTCACAGCAATGTGATTCACTCACCTGTGCCATCATTTGATTTGCTGCCGCTAATAAAATACTTGTTTAGGAGGCACTGGTTCATCACTTTTTTCGTTTCCTTCAGAATTAGACGACGTTGGCAGCGCCGCCATGACGGATGTTTTCGTAGTCAAACGATCGCTGATTGGTTGATCGCGAACAACGGGTGTGGGTAAAACGCGGACTGTGGATTACGGCCCGCGGTCTAAATAAACGATTCTGATTGGTCCATTTCAAGATTTGCAAGGATTGGTTTGCAAATTACCACCGGAATTACGCAGTCCGTGTTTTACCAACACCCAACAAGAACCGCTTTAAAAAAAACTCCTGGCAGTATGGCATGCCAAAGTGCACTTGCCCGACGGGAATATCACTGATTGGATTTACTTGCCCGAATTTTGTTTTAACTTGCCCCGGGCCATCGGTACAACGTTATTGTCGAGCCCTGGATGGATGAATGAAAACTAGGAACTCATTTTATGATTCTATATATTTTATTGACAGGACGGAAGGTACCAAAGCCAGAGCCGCCATACAGAATTCTCTTACAGACAAATAACAATGTGTAGTCCTGCACAAGGAGAGTACAATGCTCCATCTCAACGTTGAGTCCAATCTAGCCACTAACCATTGGACCAATCACTTGGAAGTATCCATCTCTCAAAGGCAGAGGTTTTAAAACCTCTGACATGCTCTCTTTGAAGGAAGACAACTTGTGATCTTCCCAACCGACACCACTGTTGATCTATTGATCTACTTTGTCATTTTTGTGAATTGGTTTTGGGCCATATCAGAATTGGAATCACTGTACTAAAGTAGCAGGGTACAGTATGTGTAAAATGTAAATAACAGGGATAAGATAGTCGAGTCATGCTATTGGAGTAAAAAGTTGAATGAGGGACAAACTTTATATTTTAAACTCAGAGATACAGATTAAGAAATGACGACAGGCATACAGTATACAGTATTGTACTTACAAAATATGCAGTTAAACATCATCATGTCTTACCAAAGCAAATTGCTGCTGGAAACTTATGAATGAATCAACATGTAAGACAGTGCCCTCTGCTGGGTTGATAGCTGCAGCGCTCTTTTCCTAAACCACGTTTTATTGATGTTCCTATGAAATAAAACTTTAATTACTAATTGTATGTCTGAATTGGCAGATATTTTTATGCAACTACATTGGAGCAAGAGATCTGAATTGCGTCAAATGACCCCTGCAGCAATTGCACTGGTCGGCGAGAGGCAACAGTGCGTGGATTGCAGGTTTTGTCAGTAAGTCAAGTGTTTGTAAGACAAACATGGCATGGGAACAGGCTGGAATGCTTTGCATCTACACTGTCGTACAAATGTCAGGTACTGTACTTCCACACTTGCACACGTAGACGTGCAGACAATGTAAACACCTGTCCTTTACCATGCCCACAATTACATTAACATAATGTATGTATATGATACTACATAAACATCTTCTGTCTGTTCTCATACACACATGATATCAAACAGTCAATGATGTGAGGATCAGAGGAACCTCATTATTGGCCGCCCGCATGGAAATGCAAAAGAGACCACTAAGCACTCAGCACTAAGTTCTTGGACACAGGTGGACTTTTGGGGGCAAAAAGCCAAAAGATTAGACAATAGTAGTTTTTGCTTATTTTGCTCTGTTGACCTTGTTTTTTTCTACTGTATGCAACAAAATTGAATAATTGCATTATTTTGTTGTTTTAATCATTCTCATTCCATACATTTTCTATACCCCTTATGCTGGAACCTACCCCGGCTGTCTTTGGGCGAGGGGTGGAGTACACCCTGGACTGGTCGCCAGCTAATCATGGGGCAAATATATTCATTCACATTGATACCTATGGACGATTAGGAGTTAATCTAGCATGCATGTTTTTTTTGGAATGTGGGAGAAAACCACGCACGGAGAGAACAACCAAACTCCACACGTAGATGCCTGAGCGGAGAATCGAAACCAGATCTCCTAGCTGCGAGACCTGCATGCTAACCACTTGTTCACCGTGCGACCCATCATTCACATTTTTTTAACTTACCCTTGTTTGGTCCTGTTTATAATCACAATCAACAAATTAAAGACGAAATGACCAAATAATTCCACGATCTTGAAAAAAATCCAGTAAAAAGCATAAGTATGAGTATCGGCACCGGTAGTACTTCCCCAGTATGTACTTTGTATCACCAAAATATTTACCAAAATTGGCTGTATCGCTCATACCGAGCACGCACTCTGAATTCCGGAGTAGATTCAGAGGAGTAGATTGCCACATCATAAACCAACCAGAATGGGTTGGAGTCCAGAGTAGGCGGGACTATACAACACTCACTGTTCCCATTGGAAGAAGGGGTTTCGAGCGTTTGGGACCAATTTCCTCTCTGTGGTGGACGTGTACACCAAGCAGCTCTAACTTTTCTTGGCGAGGGCCGTCGTCATGTCGAATAACAACGCCAGCAACAACTTAATCATCGCCCAGAGGGCCGTCAAGCAGCTCCGGTTAGAGGCCAGTATCCGTCGGATTAAGGTGCCAACGTCTAACACATCAAATTGCGGAGATAAACTAGTGTTAGTTTAGTGATCATGCATAAGAGACCAACACCGTACTGCATGGCGAAGATAAATGTTTTTTGTCTCCCTTAATTAATGTTCCACTTTGTGGCCTCCTTGTAAGTGTTAGTGTGTGTGGCAAAGTTGTAGAAACTTGACGCGACGAACACACTTGCTACTCGTTGCTGGTCACGTGGACGCAGAGAAAAGCAGTTTGGTTGACGCACAACAAAAGTCATGATTGTCTGTGGAGGTTTCGCTGCAAGTTACACGAAGTCCAAACGTTGTCTCGGCAGGTGTCCCAGTCTGCTGCCGAGCTGAGGAACTTCTGTCTCCAAAATGCCTCAAAAGACCCTCTCCTGGTGGGTGTCCCCTCCAGCGATAATCCCTTCAGACCACCAAAATCCTGTTCCCTCTTCTGAGGTAGGCTGGGGAACTCCGCTGTGATATATCTTATAGTACTGCATTGATTGCAGTATTTATTACTGCACCACGCACACACTGACATTCAATATAAGTTCATTCACCACTGTATGATGCTGGACTATCAGGTGTTGTTATTGTCATATTTTGGGTATAGTATAAGATACATTTATTTATTGATGTAATAAGTTTATTTTATTTTTTACCAAGTTATTTATGTAAGTTTAATATGTATTATTTCATCATAATTCCATTTGAATATGATTAGGAGTTTATTGAATAATTTATTTAATGGTAGTTCCCTTTCCCCATCTTCACTGCACAATGGCCGCACACCTCGCTAGACAAAGCCAGGCTGAGAGGAGGTGTCCCGCACACATCCTCCTCCTCCTTGCCCATTGCCTCGCCTTATTGGTCCGCTTGTAGATGCTAGTAGAAGGATTATGAAGTGCTTGAAATCACTTTCTTCAATAAAACGGGTTACGCAGTCACACCAAAAGAATATAGTAATAGTATAGTAATAACAGTAAATGGGAGCGAGAAGGCAGCTATGTTTGCTGATCTTCCTTTTGCTGTGTTTGTTGATTTTGTTTTGATCGTGTTTGCTGATCATCTTCTAGCCGCTTTTGTTGACATGGTTGTGTTTGCTGATACTCTTGGCGATGTTTGCTGACATTCTTGTAGCTACATTTGCTATGATCTTGCTATGTTCTCTGATAATTTTTTGCCTATGTTTGCTGATATTTTTCTATCTATGCCGTTTGCTGTTTGATGATACAATATTGGCTACACTTGCTGATTTTCTTCTGGCTAGGTTTGCTGATCCTCTTTTGGCTATGTTTGCTGATATTCTTCTAATGATGTGGTTTGCTGATGTTTGTCTGGCTACGTTCGCTGATATTGTTTTGGCTTAATTTGCTGATATTTATATTCTGATGCCCATGTTTGCTGATGCTTACATTTGCTGATATTCTTCTAGCTATAATGCTAATTCTCTCAACATTGGCTGTGTTGCTTATATTCTTCTACATTCACTGACAACATTAAAGCACAGGCGTGGCTCACTGATAGGAAATGGCCGCAGCTGGTACACAGTAAGCTTTCCGATACGTGGATTTCCCTGGCATCCCCACCCCTACCGATATGGGTGAAAGTAAAGTAAAAGTAAAAACATTCATGGTTAGCATATACACACCAGCTATATGAGTTGAAGTATGGACTTTCATTATGGGTTACTTCTACTTGTTTTCCTTACTCAGGCCAGCAGCAGCCATGAAGAATCTGCATTTCTGCAATGAAGGCTGTCTTCACTCTGACTTGACTCTGTAGATCTGCCATCTCTCTCCTGGACCACACGACTCTTTGTTTTTCAGGAGGACGTCTGTTTGCCAACACAAACCAAATAGTCATGAAAGCACCCTTGTGTTGTTCATATTCAGAGTTTCTTGATTTGCTAACATTATAAAATGTGTAGACTGCAGCGGAGGAAAAGAAACCCTCTTCCACGAGAAACATACTGACAAACAATTGGACTTGTGACCAGAGTATTTATGAAGTGTGTTTTCATATATTTTATTTGGAGCCATTCTACCAAATGGTACAGACCTGGATGGAAGTTACTCTCTTTAAAGCACACGATGCCTTACAATGATTTTCCATCACTTTGCTCAACTCGGCTATTTTGAAAATGCTTGTACATCTTCACTGTTTTAGGTCATGCAATGAAATCTTTTACTGCCTTTATTTTCCTTATCTTTGCTACTGACAACAATCTTTTTAGAAATTAAATGTCTTTTTCATACACTTTAATCATTCTAAAATACTCATCTTTGATACAACTCTTGATCTTATTAGATAGTACAGGTTGTCAGTGCTTTTTTTAAACATGATTTACTCCGACTCTACTTTAGGGTGACACCGTCAGAGGTATTCATTTGTTATAGTACTATTTGTTGTTGAGAACGTGACTGTGTCATACTGTTGATTTAATAGCACATCTGTTGGTATTGAAAATATTATTTCTTTTTTCTTGCAACAGATTATACTGGCTCTAATTACTTTGTGTCCACTGAGAGTCACTTACTGCAAAATGTAAGACATGGGAGCCGTTCTTCACTTTTTGTCAAAGCAGCTATTTGGTAACTAATCCACACACAGCAATAACGAAATGGCCTCCTTTGGCCATGATAACAGAAATACTGCAAACATGCTTACCTTCAGGAATAGAGCAGAACTTCAATGAAAAATAATGTGTGTTAATTCCCAGATAACTTACACAAGCTTACAGAAACAGTTGATGATTTTGTTGCTGTTCATTTTGGTACATTGTACATAAATGCCAAGCTGAATCTTGCTTCAGCAAAGTCGTCTGGAGATGTTTCCCACCAACACGCGAGGGGCAGTGTTTTCCCGAGGGCAAACGCAACGCGCTTGTCATTGACTACTTATGTAGCTACGGTGTTATAAACAATGGCGACTGAGGCGACATTCACATAAAATTAACCTATAATGTAAGTATTCATATTTGCGAACTAGTTCGCTCTGTAACCTTCCCTGTTGTTTCTGTTTTGGTGGGCTATTTGATATTTCCGCAAGCAGGCATAACCGGAAGTGATGTAAAGAAAAAGCGACCAATCACAGCTTCGTGGTGCGCGTGGCCGTTCAGGCGGTGCAGTACGTGTATCCATTGCGTGTTGCTGTAATGCAGTACAAGCACGGTAGTTCAACATAGGCAAGTTATACGTGGTATCGTTCACTTTTCATTGTGGCCCTATAAATGTTCATGTTTATTCTTATAATTAAAAACGAGATGCTCACAGCATTTTGTACACCGTTGATATACATACAGTATTATTTAGTTGTACTACCAGTCTTACTACTAGTAGTATAAAAACTAGTATCGTACATATGGCATATAGATGATGCTATTGTAATTACATGCAGACTAACACCTAACTCCATTTGTGTCGGGTGTGTCTTTATATCTGAAAAGTTGACAGTTTTACTTCGGTACTAAGAGGTAGCAATTTGTGGGTTTCGCCATCGGAGCTCTGGCTGCAAATGAACATAATTGCTAACACCTGGAAGGCCCCGCCCACACTGCTCAGGTAAAGCCACACAGCTGAAGTGATACCTTTTCACTGTTCTAATGGCTGCATTTTCAGAATTCATCATGAACTATTGAATTCATAGTTTATGATGAAACATGACTAACTTGCTTACTACAACGTGACCTCCAGATGGCATTGAGATTTTCCCAGATGGGGTCTGGAAAGCAGCAGGACTTTTCAGGTAACGCAGCTCTCCCAACAGGCACAATGACCACTAATTCACTCATTCGCTCCCAGCAGTTTTTCCAAAGACATCCCCTCCAGTGCCAGCCACATCTTTCAAGGCACACACACTATTGTGTCCTATGGCTATCTAAACATAGAACCACCAACAGAAACACTAGATGCCCGTCTTTCAACAAGAAAAAGGCTTCTCGACATTTTACCATTCTTTAGTAATCAGCTGTAGTGAGTGTCAGGAATATGGCAGTTCCTGACTGAAAAGGGAGAACATTTCTTCCCATTTCAGACATAACTTTCACTTTTGTGACAGCTGAAATATCTAAGCAACTATAGCAACAAACACAAAAAGGCTAATTAACTATTTAAAATGTTGACATTCTGAACTGAACTACATGGGTACGATTGTTAGAATGCTAACCTGCACTCAACATGAAATGGGCCTGCCCAGGCTTATCAAATGCACTGCTGCCACCTAGTGGCGGTTCTTATGGCCTGAGATTGCTACAACAGTGACATCAATTAGTGGGAGTTGCCTCCCTTGCGAAAAAGCTATAAAATATGTTTAAATCCGTTGTTGGGATCGGGTTTATAAAAACCACTTGGTATTTATAAGAAAATTCACAAATCACCAACTTATCAAGCATGACTGCATATATAGTGTGCAAGCTTTGTGTTTTAGTATCAATATTCCTGGTGTCTGCACTTTTAGGCCAACGCTGGGCCTCTCCCGTGTTGTTGTTCTGCTCATGTGTGCACGTATAAAAAGGCTAAGACATAAATGCCGTAGCCCTATAATAACATCCATGGTAATGTGGTATTGGAAAGTCACTTCTGTCATGAATCGTCCTTTTTCAGACGCCCACCTGCCGAGCAACGCCAGCCCCTTAAGTCAAATCTTTCATCAAAGCATTTCTTCGTCAGACTACCGTTACCAAGCCGACTCCCTTCGAGTGAGTACAAGTACAACGCAGGAAGTAGATGGATGGCTAAAGTCTCGTCTTGCAGGAACAGCTGAAAGAGATGGATGAGCATGTGGTCAGACTTCAGGACATGCTCAAGTGCGAACGCAACAAAGTAAGACGCATCTTTTGTGGACGGCTTCCCACCTGGCCGCTGACTCTGCTGGTATTGGCCTGGCCAGACCGCCCATTTGCAGCTGAGGTGGAATCAGCAGGAAGCGGAGCTCAAACGCAGAGAGCAGCAGAGCCACAGGATGAAGGAGCGGCTGACTGACAGACACAAGGAGAGAGGCCACTGTGAGATGATCAGTCAGATCGCTGTGGCAGATATCACATCACCATTCTGTTCTCTCCGCAGCCATTGAGGTGTTAAACTTTCCACTGGGGGGCGGAGGCAAGAGGGCGAAGCCAGTCAAGTCGTCCTGGTCTACAGCCAAGTGAAGTTGCTCGGATCGTCTTACACGGTAAAGTCCAAAAGCTCCAATTTATACTAATGGAAGAAACCATTGGTTAGGCAGGAGGAAGCAGCACTGCGTCTGATGCTGGACCGCAGAGAAGCAGAGCTGCGGGAGGCCATGAAGCTGCGGCACAGCATCACCACCTTACTTCACGCCCTCAGAGTGGACATGGAGCAGGTGAGCAAATGAGAAGCATCCAGCACAGCCAGATCATGGTCATATCCGCATCCACACAACTCAAACATGCATTGGGAAGCTCCTAGCAATGGAAAGCAGCAGCGGTAACAGGAAATATGCACAGATGGACTGTTTACACACACAGTCATATCTTGTTTATCATGGTTCATTGCTTGCAGACCCTACCACGGTTGGTGAATTACCAGGACTGGGATGCAAAACATTTTTACCACTTCCACACTGAATGGGAGGATAACTTTTTGACAATTTCCATCATTTCTATTTATAAATCGTTAGGTGTTAGTGTTTACTATTTGACTTGAACTGATGGACAGAGCAGTATCATTCTATGTACTTAACAGGCTGTACTGTACTGTACTATTCAAGGCCATCATAAACCTGAAACCATGTGCAGGCCAAAGGATCTGTTAAAAACTGAATCGTCTTTTTTGACTCTAAGCGGGGTTGCTTGTAACCGTTAGTTTGCCTAGAGCTGGTATCAATTGCTGATGTTGGTGTGTGAACACCGGAAGACTTGATGGGTTTTTGGCAATAATATTCAAATGTAATGAAAACCAAGAAACTGCTATTCCACCTCAATGTTCCTCCTCTTATGAAGGCATAATATTACCATATTCCAAGTCATCCTTTTTGTGTTTTTAGACATTGTCAAACTTTCAGGATGCTGAGGGTGAATTCCCAAATGATGACAAAAGCTTAACTCAAGCTGAAGCGGCACTCGGTGATCACGTGACCGGCGGTGTGGTTGAAAGGTGGAAGCGGGTGCAGAGGAAGCTGGCTGACCTGCGAAGCGAGGGTGACGACATTGAACACATCCGTGACTCGATGAGAGAGCAGATCAAGTTGATCCCTCCTGACTCTACCAACCTTCTGGTTGTCTTCTCGGCTCGGGCGCAGGCCACACGGATGTTGGGACTGACCACGACAAACTCCTGTCTCAGCTGCATGCGGAACTGAAAGAGAGCCAAGACCTTGTCAGACTACAACAGCAAATGCTGCAGGTATTTTGGATGGGCAAATCAATTAGTGGTGGATTTTCATGGTTCTCTGGTAGGTCTGCTGTAATCTAGTCTCTATAGTCCAGTGACAACATGGTGGTTTTTGTCCGCTTTGCAGGACAATCTTATGTCTCACCTTCCCTCTGAGTTGGCCGACTCTTACTACGTAGAGGAGTGGGAGCGTCTCAAAGTGCGCCGGGCGGAGCTCGAACATCAGAAGCGGACTTTCGAGAGGGAGAGGCAGTCCTTCACAGATGCCGCCATACGCTTAAGTCGTGAAGTGAGTTGAAAGTGTCATCAAAAGTTTGGATTTGTCTCTCACTACTCTTGTCGTGTCGACAGCGTCTTGACTTTGAGCAACAGAAGGGGTCTTTCTTGAAGCAGCTCTACTTATGTGGCACTTGGGAAGTACATGGAAACAAACATGATGGCACGCTTCACAGTGAGTATGCTTCATGAAATGAAATGACTTCTCAGATGAAACCGTTCATTTTGTAAGCAATGGTGCAAACCCTCTGGTCTGGTCTGTTTCCATCCATTCCACTTGCTAAGGTACTCCCCGTACAACCATCTAGCCACATGCAATGCATGACATGCACAATTTTGGCATCATATTTGTATCACAGGTTTGGATGACATCCAGTTTTTAGCCTCATCAGCATCAGAAGACCGCACCTATTAACGGTTGGGCCATTCAACTTTCTCGGAGCACACAGTGGTCAAAATCCCTTGTATTTGGTTTCTCAGGTTTGGGGAGTCCCGGCTTATCCGGATGTGTGCCCATTTCTCCATCTTCTACCAAGTCCAGCCCTGAGGGCTGCCATCTTGTTTCAGGCCTCCATCGTAGAAGACTTGCAACAGCCAGCACCCCTCAGCTCTACGCTGCCCTCGGGCTGTCACGCCCATGCAGGTTGCACCTTTCACTGGATGGCTACATGTATTGCGTGCAAGTAGAAACACCAACAGCGTATAAAAAAAGGCATGGTGCATCAATGCAGTGAAACCTGCTTAAGTGGCCCAGCCTGCATGGTTATTACTAAAACGTTCCACTCACGTCCACTTTGACATAACATTTATGTGCCAAAATTGTTTGCTTTCGATGCCAAGTCCTATTATGACATAAAAAGTGGAAATTATTAGATAGAAAGTAATAATTTTGAGATGGGAAAGTCAGCATTATAAGAGAATAGTCAAAATTAAAAGAAGCCAATTATGAGATGCAAAGTCGAAATTGATGTAAAAAGTCCCAATTATGTGATGAAAAGTCTAAATTACGAGAGAAGTCATATTTGAGAGAGCTTCAAATTACTTATGAGAAAGTGGCGCTGCCTTCATGGGAGGCTTGGTCACATGGCATTCTCATCTCATCATTTCAACTTGGACTTTCTCCTAATTGACATGCTTTCTCTCCAATTATGACTTGGCATTGGGATGTTTTCTGTCAGAGAAGGGAACGGGCTTCCATAGTTTTGTCGGTGACCAACAAACAGAAGTGGACGTGCAAGCAATGGCTAGTTTCCGTTTCGGTTATGTCAACATCAGCCGCTCCGTAGTAAGAACTGGTAGCATGATGGCTGATCAGTAGGGAGAGTAGGACCATACGCTGAGTGTCAAATTTGTGGCGTTACAGTGCCCAAGATGGAGAAAAGCAATCGGAGGGATGTGAAGATGGGATGGCAACGATGAACGCAAGTCAAGCTACACTTCTGGACTGCTCATTTTAAAGGCTGATTTTATATATTCATAATAAAATGTTACTTTCACTATATATTTTTTGTGTTAGTCGTTTTGTCCTTCTTTCAAGATCATTCCATGTGGATGTCTTCCTGGGCTTTCCACTTCATGTTCTGGGTTCTGAGATCCAGCTTTCTAGTTTGCATCTCGCCCAATGACAGCTGGGATAGGCTCCAGCAGACCCACGGCCGGCGGGCACCCCTACTTTTATTTTACCATTCATTCATTCTTTTGTACCGCTTATCCTCACGAGGGTCGCTGAAGCCTATCCTGTCTTCGGGTGAGAGTCCAGGTCCACCCTGGACTGGTGGCTAGCCAATCACAGGGCACATATAGACAACCATTCCCACCCACATTCATACCTATGGACAATTTGGAGTGGCCAATTATGTTATGTTTATGCATATTTTTGGAATGGGGGAGGTACCCGGAGAAAAGCCACGCATGCACGGGGAGAACATGCAAACTCCACACAGAGATGGCCGAGGGTGGAATTGAACTCGGGTCTCCTAGCTGTGAGGCCTGTGCGCTAACCACTTGGCGGCGTGCAGCCTCTACCATTTATTATTGTATGAAATGTTTCAGCTAAATAAAGAAAAGGTAACCAAAACTGCTCAATAATAAAAGCAGATAACATTTTTGTGAAAATGAAGAGGATGAAAATGAAAACTGAACATCGTTTCGTCGCGGTGGTATCAACACGATACCGATGGCGGTCTTGGTATGTAAATTTTAGCTATGGCAGGACCCGCCCACCCCTAGTAATTATTGGTTGCTTTTTAAGTAGGCGGAGGAAAAACACGTGGTCAGAGGTTGTGCCCAATTGGAGGACACTTTAAGGTAGCAAGTGCGCGCGTCTTGCGCGTGTTCTTGTTGTTGCTCCTCACCCCCACTTCTTGTCCCCAATTAACAATCAAAGACTTGGGCGCCGTGCAGTCCCGGTTTTATTTGTTCTTTTTTTAAAGGCTTGTTTACTAAAACAAGTGAAACAGTTTAGACGATGCACGTTGTCCGACTAGACAAACACTTGGACACGAAGTTACACTGAAGGACACCTCTCAAATGGAACCGGACGGCGCAACGTTCCAGCCCTGGAGGGACTACTTGGGCTTGTCGGATGCAGTTCGAAAGATCGTGAGTCGGAACCCGTCAACTCCGGCTCCTTTAGAGCAGACGATTCCTTCACAACTGGGCTCTTTCGTTGCGTCTTTTGCTCGGCTGCACGTCAACGCTCTGCCGGAAAAAAGCGAGCGTCAGACGAACTGTGTAGCAGATGATCCGACCCAATGCACAAAACAGTTCCTCCGTCATGCACTAGGTGGCGATCTGCTGGATGCTCCCGCAGAAAGAGGGCTGAAAAGCCGGAAGAAGCATCTGAAGACGCCCGAGAGCATGATGTGCAGTTTCTGCAAACGTAACGGGGAGTGCGAGTTGGTCTACAAGTCTCATTGGCTGAAGGACCTCTCGGGAGATGTTGTGTGTCCGTACCTGCGGCAGTACGTGTGCCCTCTGTGCGGCGCTACAGGACCGAAAGCCCACACTAAGCGCTTCTGTCCGAAGGTGGACAAGGCGTACTGCTCCGTTTACACCAAGACCAGACGCTGAACTTGTGGTCTCCTTGCTTGGTTTTCCATGCATGCTGTGTGCATTTTCTTTGTGATGGGGTTCAAGCTTTAGTTGGTTTGTGCGTGTATTTTGCTGTGTAATATTATTATTATTATTCCAACCAAGCCAATGTGATGGACTAGCAGGTCAATAAGCCACCGCCTCGTGCAATCATCTAGAATGGATCATTCATTTGATATCATTTGTGGTGTCCTTTCACTATCGTGCATGTCTTAAAAACAACCAGTTGGAAGTTTTCTAGCGTGTGTGCTGTGTGGATATAATTGTTATAAATATTTATGCTGTACATATGTTTGTGTGTGTCGGTCCTAAATGTACAAACAAATACATAGCGAAGCATAAAATACAACTAATGGGAACAATACAAATTAGAAAGGTCCCACATTTATTTCAACATGAAAACATAACATGAAACAACAACATGGGTCTGAATGCTAACATGTAATGCACTGAAAAACATTTGGAGTGACATTTACTTGAGAAAAGCTAGGTAACAATTTGCACGCACAATTCCTAAGTAACATTTACTTAGGAAATATTCAAGTAAAATTTACTTGGCAGCAAGGATCTTTTTTTTTTTAGAAATACTCTAACATTACTTGAGATTTACTGTCTTAGACACAAAAGGTACTCTCTTAGCTAGTACATTTTTACTCAAAACTACCTTTGAATCTACTTAAAAATCAATATAAATATACTCTCTTTTCAGGATTGTTTAACTAGTTTTCCTTTACTTCATTTGGAGCAATTTATAAGTAATATTTACATGAGAGTTAAGCTACCACCTACACCGCTATTCTCATAAGATTGTGTTTTTTTAAGATGGCCTTCTTTGAATTAAATGAAATTATCACAACATATCTTCTACAAAACATTCTTTCAAAACAGAACACCTTTACTATATATGTAGTAAAGGTGTATTTACTTCCAGCAATGATGTGTGGTTAGAAATACCGTAAGAAAACATAAATCATTGGAGATTTGTTTTACATTCACAATTATGCAAATAATTACAATTAAAAGACACAATAAAATGTTCTCCAAATAGGTATGAATGTGGGTGTGAATGGTTGTTTGTCTATATGTGCGCTGTGATTGGCTAGCCACCAGTCCAGGGTGTACACCGTCTCTTGCCCGAAGTTAGCTGGGATAGGCTCCAGCATACCCCAACCCTTGTGAGGATAAGCGACATAGAAAATGAATGAATGAATGAATAACTAAACCATGTTGGTGTCATTCAACGGTTGTACTGTGATCTTACCTTGTCTCAGCTGTTGAGACCCAATTCTTGAGCGTCAACATCCTTCAATATTCTGTGAAATTATTTTAATTATGGCAACAATACAAAATCTAAAATCCTCACAATGGTTTCTGATTGCGTGCACTTTGTCTAACCTACAAAGCTGCTTGACAATATTTGTTTTTTTTGTTAAACAAAACACTCAAAATCAACTTAGTTTTTAATACAAACATTTATTCATCTGTGTCTTGAAACCTAACCTAAACATAACTTATGGGTACATGTTTTTTCCCCTATCTTTATTCCTCACTGTTTTCAGACGGATATTGTTGAGGAACTCAACAGCTGCAGCGTTGTCCTGGTGAAGAACCCAGCTGGTACCACACAGACCAGGACCCTCGGTCATGAGGGCAACCTCTGACGACCCCGCACCACCCAAAGCTCCAGTGTTCAGGTTACATTTTCCCCCTTTGAATGTCCCATGTTTTTTTTTTTTTTTTCCCATGTATGTTTATTGGGTTTTTTTTTTATAACACAAATATACAAAATACGAACTCAGAACACAAAACATAATATACAAACATAACATCAATACAACAAAGCTGGCTTTAACACAATCCCCAAAACCTTGGACATTATATCAAAAACACCAGACCAAAAAGAGTATATTTTGGGGCAAAGTGCATAACTATGAAGATGAGTTGCCTTCGAAGATTTGCACTTGTCACAGATAGGCGAGACATCTGGGTATATATTATGTAGTTTTTCCTTTGAGAAATGGAGCATGTATATAATTTTAAATTGAATAAGGCAATGTCTGGCACTGTGCGAACATGTATTAATCTTTTCAAGTGCACTATCGCAGAGATCCTCTGTAATCGATTCGCCAAGTTCTTTCTCCAATTTATGCTATGTATATGAGCTGGAGAGGGAGTCATTGACAGGAGGGCTTTGTAGATGCGTGTTATCAGTTTTGGTTCGTCTATTGTCAATTTCAGGCACTCATTTTCATGTTTTTGACTCATTCCGAAAGTCCTCCATATGTTTACGTATATAATCCCTAATTTGCAGATATTGAAAGAAAGAATTATTTTCCAATCCAAATTTATGCTGTAGTTGAGAGAATGAGGCAAAGATACCCTGTATATATACGTAGATGTCCGAATGTCCCATGTTTGATCCTCCCTGGCAAAGTGTAAACGGGCAGTTTTGTGGCGTTGAAGGAGAGGAGAGGAGGTCTTTGGATTTGGTGTTTGTTTTTTGAAAGCCTTTTCCCACAGATGGCGTCTGATGGTTATTGTACTGCGGTCGGCACCGCTAAGAGCCTTCATTTGGGTCCAGGACCTTGTCCTGTAGAATGAATGTCTTAGTGCTGTCTTACTGGCCTGCTGCCAGAGGCCTTGCTGATGCAGCTCCACCATCCCACCACATTCAAGACGACAGAGCTTCTCAGCTTTAGCCACCAGGAGGGCATGACCGTGTCAATGCCTGACAGAAAATGAGAATTTGGAGCTGATTTGGGCTTTTATAGCCTGTGGTTTTAAACTTTTGATCAATGGAAAAACACTTCATTATTTTTTTTTAAATTACAAGTTGAAAATGTTTCCCCTTGCCTTTGCATATTGTTGCTCTCCTTAAAACCTCACTAAGGTCCAAACGTGTAAAATGCATATTCTAGCCAGTTTCCAACGGGTTTTAAGACTTTGATGAGGTCTGTACAAGCACCCACCCATGTTTGTCACACGTTTATTTATGCTTCACTACCACTCAAAAGTGTGGAGACACTTACCTATGCTGTTAAATGTCAAAGTGTCTGCAAACTTTTGACTGAATTAGGGGTCTTAGGCAAAGTATTGTAGCCCGTATATTTTGACTTTATTCCCGCAATATGACACTTTTACCAGTGTAATTTTCAAAAGACTCAATTCTTTTGTGTGTTTCTCGGCTTTAAAAAAAAACAGTTTTCTTTAATATTTCAACTCTGTTGCCAATAAAATTAATTCAATACACCCTGGACAGGTGGCCAGCCAATCACAGGGCACATATAGACAAACAACCATTCCCACCCACATTCATACCTATAGACAATTTGGAGTGGCCAATTAACCTAGCATGTTTTTGGAATGGAGAAAAGCCACGCAATCACGGGGAGAACATGCAAACTCCACATAGAGAGGGCCGAGGGTGGGCTTGAACTCGGGTCTCCTAGCTGTGAGGTCTGCGCAATAACCACTCTATACCGTGCAGCCCGCCAATACAATTAATATATAAAATAATAAAAATATATTAATATTTCCTCCCTATTTAAACTTTTTTCATGTCAGTTTTATTCTCATAAAGTGTATGCATTTATTACTATAGTATTTGGATTTATACTTTGTAACTCATCCTCTTTTTTCCTTTTATTTTTTAGCCTTTTTCCAAAATAAAAATAAAAAACCTTTAGATTTGTCAGTATGCGTCTCCCAGTTCGGATACCCCTAAACACGAGAATAATGACATCCTTTTACAAAAGCTTTCATAATAAGCAAATGTAGCTTTTATTCAGCAATAAGAATGAATAAAGAATAAATAGTACTTGCTGTACTCGTGAACGTGAAAGGTGAGTACAGTCAGGGAGGGCATAGTACTGACCTAAAGTGTGGTAAAGCTGACTATAAAGCTGGAAATATCAGCGTGGTACACTCCTTGAGTTCTTCCTGGCACGCCGCATGTTGTCAATCTCTCGATGAGCGGCCATGATGGTTCGACTGTAAGAAAACACGTAGCAAGGAGTCACCTTTTTTTAAGCAATAAGAGAAGAAGACGGGGGCTGGGAGCGACAAACTTGAGAAAGGAGAGTTCCCGTATGAGGCCACACATGAGTTGTGTGGCGTCTTCATCATCTTCATCCTCCCTGGTTGCCTGCTCCTCACTGCAGACACAGCGGCATCTCAGTCCATCCATGACATCCTGGACAGCTCATGCACGAATACAGGCTAAACTATTTGACTTCAGAGAAGCCCAGTTTACCGTAAAGACCAATGACTAGACCAGACATGGAGAATGCGTACATCCGTCTGTGTTCACGCTTACATCAATGCAATGGCGTTGAGCTGCGTGTCGGACACAATATCCAAGCCTCCAGACGCCAGCAAGTCAGCCGTGTTGTTGGTTTGCGTGTCCTCTGCCTGCACAGCAAGAGGAGTATCTTCTAGACCAGTTCCACACTGTGTGCAGAAAGAAAAGCATCATTTCCTGCATATAGTCAAGGTCTGCCGCCAGGCACTGGGGGGGACAGTGAAAATCCTAGAGGAGGAGGGGTTTCCAAAGTGCAGCACCGGGGCTATTTTTTAATTGGCTCGCGGCACATTCTAACAATATCATTTTACAGGAAAACGTAAAAAATGGGCAAATCAGCAGAGCTTTCACAAGAAATCAAAACATGAAGGGAAAAAGTAATCTAACCAGAAGAAGATGGAAATGTACGTGAAGAATGTCGTATTATGGGAAAATATCATCTCATTTGAGTAGCAGTTATTTCTTTAAAACCGTAATATTTGGAGGAACCAAACAATGAATAAAGTCGGAATTAGAGGTTATAATGTTATACGAATAAAGGCATAAAAATATGGGAATGAAGCCATATTTGCCAGAAGAACATTTACAACAAGTTTAGTTGGGGAAATTAAATAGCAGAAATGAAAAAAAAACAGCTATAAATTTACAAAAATAAATTCCAAATATTAAGTGGAAAAAAATCATACTCTCATGGTACCAAGTAGGAAATGTCAGGAAAAATAATTTCAGTAGCATAGAGTTGAAATATTCAAGAAAAAAATGTTATATTTCTTAAAAAGCCGTAATATGAGAAACAAAACAAAGTCAAGCTGTAATTTTGGGAAAATTATGAACCAATCAACCACTATTGAAAAAGTAATAATTATGAGAAGAACACTGACAAGAAGAAAGATAAAGTATTCGGGAAATAAAAACAAAACAGCTGACAAAAAACCATTCCCACTCACATTCATACCTATGGACAATTTGGAGTGGCCAATTAACCTAGCATGTTTTTGGAATGAGGGAGGAAAGTGGAGTACCCGGAGAAAAGCCACGCATGCACGGGGAGAACATGCACATCCACACAGAGATGGCCGAGCTGAGAATGGAATGAATGTGTTGTAAATGTTTAAATACTACATTACCCAGAAGGCTTAGCGCTGTGGACGAGAACCAGAATATTTACACAACACACACATTTACACAAAAGCAACCAAGGAAAAACATCTCAATCCTCCCCCCCCGGACTCCTTTGAACTTGGCAGTTCCAATGCATTGCAACTCACCGTGTCATTCATCTCTGAAGCACCAGAGGGCGCCAGAGCACAGCTTTGGCAAGCATCGGCAGGAGGGTCACCAGCAGTCTCATCGCTCTTCTCACTGGTTGCTACGGCAACACACTGCACATCCGCGACCCCACATGTAACGCTTGGCGGTCTACAGTCCACCTCCCGTGGCTTTGGATGATCTAAATGCTGATTCTCCTCCTTTGGGGGGTCAGTTTGATCTGGAACAGGAGGTGGGTCCTGTTGCTGGTCCCGATCTTTGTCATCCACGTAACTTGGCTTGCATGCCGTCTCACTGCTATCACAAAAAGTGGATGACATTTGGACTTCAAGAAAAAACTGCATCTCAGCTTTGTGATAGAGGCTATTATTAATATCAACATTATTAGTATCACGCCTTTTTTTCCTCCCATTTTTTGTTCTTTTTGTTTTTTAAATTTGGCAAATATGTTAAACTTTCCTCTGAAACAATCCTCGTAAATTTTCCTTTCATCATGATATGACTTTATTCCTATATTTTGCCTTTATTCCCATAATATTGTAAGTTTTTCCCCAAACCTAATGTTCCCAAAATGTACAACTTTATTTGTTCTCATATGGTTAGCACGCAGGCCTCACAGCTAGGAGACCCGGGTTCGATTCTACCCTCGGCCATCTCTGTGCGATGGTGGTGTTTGCATGTTCTCCGCATGCATGCGTTTGGTTTTCTCCGGATACTCCGGTTTCCAAAAACATGCTAGGTTAATTGGCCACTCCAAATTGTCCATAAGTATGAATGTGGGTGGGAATTGTTGTTTGTCTATATGTGCCCTGGGATTGGCTGGCCACCAGTCCAGGGTGGACCCTGCCTCTCGCCGGAAGACAGGCGCCCCCTGTCTATATATAGGCTCCAGCACCCCCTTGTGAGGATAAGCGGTAGAAAATATTTCAACTCTATGCTATTAAAATGACTATTTTCCCTCAAATTAATCATTTATCGTAAAACTGAAAAGAAATGTATCATTAGAATGCAACTCTTTTCCTCTCAATATTTTGACTTTATTCTCACTAAATTACAACTGTTTTTGTGCATTTTTGCTGTCTTTTTTTTAATTTGTCTTGTAAAATTTCCTCTCTTAATTACGACACTGTTCCAATAATATTTTGACCTAACTTTTTTGTTTTTGTTTCTCATATTACATCTTTCTTTCAACAACATATTTTTTCTTTAACTTGTCAACTCTGTGCTACTAAAATTACAGAATTTTTCCTCAAATTACAAAGATATCCTCGTGAAACTGACTTGTTTCTCTTTAGTTTAAAACTGTTTTCTGTTAATATTTTGACCTTATTGTCATAAAATGACAATCTTTTTCAATTTTTCTTTTTCTTTATTTTCCTATTTCATGCTTCCTTTTTTCTATTTGTAATTTTGACTTTATTCACATATTTGGACTTTACAATCATCACATCAACTTTTGCCACAACAGAATATTCCATAAATTGTATTTGTTTATTCGTTGTTTTCTTTGTTTTTCATGTTACAACTTCAAAAATATAGCATCTTTCTTTTGGTATTTCAAGTCTATGCTACTAAAATGACATTATTTACTATGAATTCTTGTAAAATCGTGAACTTGTTCTAGTTTTTCTCTTAACATTTTGACTTGTAAAATTACCACCAAATTTTACATTTTTGCTTTTTTATTTTGTTAAATCATATTTTTAGAATGTGCCACAAGTGACCCCCCATGCCGCACATTGGTTGATGTAACCATTGGACTGACCTGTCAGATGTGCTATGCTGACTTGATGTGAGGACATCTTCCCCCGTCGGTTGTGTGATAACCACGGGGGCTGTACTGATAGATGTTGGCCTTTCCTCTTCCTCTTGTCCATTTTTGATGTGTGAAAAATGACTTGCTTCCTTCACCATCGCACCACACATACCCATCCTTCTCTTCTTTTTGCTAGGCTCTCCTGCGGTGGCCGCTTCAGTTACAATAGCCGGTCTTCTTTTTTGCTTCCGCTCTAAATGGCACATGCTCTCTGTTGTCTGCTGACCTTCCAAAGCAGCTGCACCGGATCCACTTGCGTCCACAGATGTCGGTGGGAATACATGGTACTGATCAACGGCCGTTTGGGACGGCATCGGGCCACGTCCCTCTTTCACGTTTCCCTCCTGGTCCTTTCCGTGCTCACTGTCTTTCCTCTCCAGCTGCGAGTCACCGATGGGATTGCTGACGGTTTGGTGTTGATGCTTTTCATCCGTTGTGTCGATGACGGCAGCTTCTTTGGTGAGAGAGGATCCTTCTGTTGCTTGACCGTGTTCCCAAATGAAGGTAGGCTCCAGCAGAGGGGACTGGGAAGTAGGAATTGCTCTCTTGTCACCCTGGAAATAAGAACAATACTTTGTTCTTGAAACTTTGAAGGGCTGATTAAGTTTTTTTAATTAAAAAAAACCTGATTACCTGTTGTTGAAAAGTATTGTCAACGTCATCATCACAGCTGCCTTGAAATATAAAGTACCATATTTATGGATTAAAAAGTGATATGACATATTATAGTAACATATACCTTTGCTGTTGGTCTTTGCACTCCTCTTCTCTTCCATGTTACCTTTCCAAATAATTCGCATTAATAACACGTAGAATGTTTACAAAGGTAAAGTGTTCATTCTGGCTAGCTTGACGCCAACAAACAATACTTTATGACTTTTTACGGACTTTTTACGGCTAATACGGTAAATTACCTTCATAATACAACTCTGGATGGTACCACATTGACAAAACTTTAATCATATATATTTGTGTAGATCGGCATATTGATTTTAATGTCAATTCACCTGAATAAACTTGACTTACTTTTGAGGCTGGACATACAGTATGCTAGAAGACGAATTAATTATTTTACGTCAGTCAGGGCGTATTGCGCCCGGCCGTAAAGCAGGTTGTGTGTTACCCTGGAGACGCAATGTAGGAAGTCATTCCAATGCTTGGCGTTCTTGTTTTGACAGCTACAAGTCCGTGTTAACATTAAAACGTCGTTACGGTGTCTATTTCCCGCATTTATCTAAGACCTATATTCGACACGAATAAGTGCCCAGAAGAGCTGTTTTTGTGGATACCAGAGTGCGTCAAACCGACAAGGTAATTTGACAACTTTCAAACATAAAAGTGTAACGACTGGCGATAGCATTTAGCCCAAATCAATTAAAATAGCAAATACACACAACTAAGCATTTTACGATACAAAATGGCTGCTGTCGGAGTACTGTTAGGTGAAGTAAAGAGAGCGAACACAAGCGTAATGTGTCTGGGTGTCTTTGGTAAAATTCATTCAAGGTAGCAGTCCATGAGTCGCAGCCGAAACCCACCTCCCCGGGGTCAAGGGGCTTCCCGCGCCAAACAGGTAAGTCACCTCAGGTGTGCTAACAGGTATGAAAGACGTGTCCATTCCTCGGCATCTGTCTTTGTTTCCACCTGTGAAACCGCGCCTCAGATGGGGCTGCTCCTTGATCTCACCCCGGAAGAGGGGATGGATGATGACGGCAACGATGAAGAACTCGAGGCAGAGCTTCTGAATCTGGTGGGAGGAGGAGGAGGAATTCAAAGAAAAAAACGTGAAAATAAAGGTGAGAACATAGATCACGTGATTGTTGAAATGAAACCTTCCCCGTGTCTTACTGTAAGTGCACCTCAAATGTGTCTAGCTCCTGTTCCTATGGATGAAATTGAGCGAATGGCAGCTCTTTGTATGAAAGACTTGGATGAGGAGGATGTAGAAGATGAGGACCTGGATGATGAAGATCTGCTGGTAAAACACGTACTTAATATCTATCGTACTGTATTACAATAATGTGTGCAGAACAAGTACATACAAAATACATAATTGACATTATTTGGCTAACAATTGGGGGGGGGGGGGGGGGGGGTTAGTTTGAATTATCCATGAGCATGAATGTGAGTGTGAATGCTTGTTTGCATTTTACTGGTATTACTGGTGACCAGTCAACAGTGTACCTCAACTCTCACCCAAAGTCCGCTGGGATAGGCTCCAGCTCACTCATGACCCAATGAGGACAAGCACAATAGTAAAGGAATAAAATGCTGTTTACTTGGTCTCCACACTGCAATGTCCATGTTTGTTCACAGGCAGAATTGAATGAAGTTTTGGAGGATGAAGAAGAAAGCCACCCAGCTCACACCTCACAGACTGGTACACCTACAGCTCCCAAAGCGAGAGTCGCATCCCATTCTAGTCCTCCTGTCAACTCCAGCGGCGCAACTGGTCCGGAGTCCCGTCTGTTAGAGCGAATGGAAATGTATAAGGCCGCAATATCCAATGCCACTGCAACTGGGGAAACAAGCAAAGTCCGAAGATATGAGCGTGGATTAAAGGTTTTGCACGCACCATCTCTAAAATCCTCTTCTGCTGGGATGACATAAAGTACGCTCACGTGTCCTGTCGTTTCCAACTTCAGACACTGCAGTCCATGCTTACATCGGTAAGGAAAGGTAAGCCGGTCAATGAGGACGAGATGCCACCTCCTGTTGCTGCAGGCGGAAAACTCTGTGCTGCAGAGCCTGAATCTACCAAGGAGCGCCAAGTCCCAGAGCCTGTCCTAACGCCCTCCCCTCCATCCAATCGAAAACCTACACGGGAGGTGGCGCCAACAGGTCCTAATACCAAGCAACGCCATCTATCTCCACCTCAGAACCTGACGGCGGCTATCACTCCAGGAACTCCTGCTATCTCTCCACTCACACCCCAGCAACCCAGCACACAACACTCTGGTGATCTGTCACAGAATATACTCAAGCCTTTAAAATAAAATATGAGCCATTCAACCCAAGGTGCACACACAGGACTAATGTTGATGTTTGTTTTCCTTCTTTTAGCGCTCAAACAGGTCGTGTTATCCCGACAGAGGGAGTACAAGGTGGCTGCCATACAAGCCAAGCAGAATGGTGACATCGACCTGGCCAAACGGCAGTATGTCATTGCCAAGGTAACTCAACATAGTGATCCGAGGGGGGTTTAGCACAAGCTAATGAAGATGATGTTCACACAGAACCTGGACTCATTGGTGGAGGCCATAGACAAAGGGGAACCAGTAGACCTCAGCTTGCTCCCTCCACCCCCTGGTGAGCATTACCTGAGGTTGTGTTTTTGTCATTTATCTAGCCACCATAGCACAGGTATTCATACCATATTGTAGTTTTGGTTTCATTCATATCTTGACTTATGTTGCTGGTTCATTTCCAGGAGATGTAGTAGCAGAGACCAATGTACCTCATTCCTCTAAAGCAGCACCTCCCGCTGCTCCTGCTGCACCCACCCATTTGCCACCGGCCGGTACTAACCTCTATTTTTTTCTGACTGGCAAGCATTTTGTGGCAGTGCTGAGGTTTTCGATGTGTGTGTGCTCCTTGCACAGACATTGGTGCTCCCAGTAGTGTGGCAGAAGCATTGCAGCAGAGGCTGGACATATACAAGTCAGCAGCCGAGACGGCTAAGAGCAAAGGAGAAGATCGTAAAGCCCGCATGCATCAGCGTATTGTAAAGGTATTTGCCAAACAACTAGTACACACTTGCACCTGCACAGGACAATTCGCCGTTATGGACCATGGTTTTTCAATACATTTTACACTGTATGTGTCGTGTGAATGTCCCATTTTCCACATTGTACATTGTGATGGACAGTTTGCCGAAAAGGCGAGGCATTTGGTGACCTAGTATATGTCGTCAACGCTCACTCAGGCGTTTGGTCTGAAAAGTAAATATAAACATAACAGTGCAAAATGGTGCGCGCTCACAGATGGTGTTTCTTGCTACATTGCAAAGGCAACTCCTGCGTCAAGCTAAAGCGGCTCACACAGGTACACTTTACCTGCGTAGCAATCAACCTACGTTATCAGTCATTAGTGGCGACAAGCTATATATTTTATACTTGAAATGTGTGGAATAAGTAAGTAGGTGTGTGAGTGTCATATTTAGGGCTTAAACCTGGATTGTGTAGCGAGTGAACAGTGGCAATTGAAGAGAGAAGGACAGGGTTCATGAGCTGAATCTAATGTAGTAATTACAACAGTCACTTTTATTGCAAATGTTCATCTGAAATCGGAGGAGAATGTCAACATCAAGCTAGCAGGAGTTGTTTGGACGTGTAGGAGCAACCCGTGGGTCAAAAATAGAGTTTTTTCACCCTTCGCGGGTGGTTTGGTAACATTACCCCTGCAAATAGCGGGGATCAACTGTGTAGTGTACATATGTAAGGGTAGCGACACTCATCAGCCCTTCTTTCACCAGCAATACCAAGATTCCATTAAAGCTCACAAGGCTGGACGACCTGTCAGTTTATCCGACCTACCCGTACCACCAGGTATGTTTCTGATGGCATACATTTACCATTGGTTTGCTATTGCTATTGCACACAAATGTCTATATTACTGCACATCTGTCGCTCTTCTAGGGTGTCCACCATTACAGGGCTCAGAGGGAGAGCGGCAGAACCTCATGGGTGTCCTGGAAACGGCGATGAAAATTGCCAATCAGGATCCAGATGCAGAAGAGGAGGAGAGTCCAAGACAATCTGCCAAAGTAAAAAAAAACAAACAACAATTCATACTCATCGCAGGGTTTTATGTTATTGTGATTATTATTAATTCTATATTACTGTGTAGGTATTATTACTTCATGTAATGTTATTGATGCCATGTAGTGATCCTAATGAAATATTCTCTCTAGCCCTCAGCACACCCGCCTGCCCAGAAAGCCAAATCTCCAACTCCAAGCGGCTCCACAACACTCAAACTAGGATCCAAAGGTTTGTTGAGAGTATCTCCAGGCGTGCAACACAAGACTTTCACTTACTCTTCTCCTAATCATCTTTTAGCCCAACAGCAAGTGGACTTCCTGTTGCTACGGCGACAGGCTTTTTTGCGCGCAGCACTGCGCTCCAAGCAGATGAAGGTCATTGGAGGTTTTCTTTTGTAGTTTAATACCATGAAATGTTTGTTTTTCTATCAACTTCAATACAAATGTAATATCAATCATATATTTTAGGACATGGCGGCAGCGACACAGCACCTCAGACATGCAAAAGGATTCGACCCCATGATTGACGCCGCCAAGTCTGGCCTTCCTGTTGATATTACCAAGGTTGGAAATATATTTGGTACTCATTTTAGTGTAGTGGAACCTTGGTTTTGGTTATTAATCCATTCCGTAAGTTCTTTCAAAAAGCAAAACATTTGTGCTCTTATATTCTGTATATGAAGCTCGTGCACCCTATCCTTTTCCAGGAAAAGGTCTGTTGTACAAATCTGGTCATCTTCTGGTGAGCTTGGCTATATAATCATCCATCTTGGCAGCAAATTCATTCATTCATTCATTCATTCCGCTGAACATAAACATATCTTTAACGCATTTGCCTTGCTGCTGTCATAAAACGTGTTTTGCGTTAACAATTTCATAAAACGTGTCTTGTGTGAACATTTTTGGCTGTCCGGAACAGATCAATTGGATTTACATCTATGGTTAGAGTCCGTTTTGGTTTGAGTCAGACCTGCATCTGGAATTAATGATGTTAACCAAGGCACCACTGTATTTATTTGTATTTTTGTTATTTTTCCTCATGCTGTCACTAGTGTGTCACTTGCAAGTGAGTTTGTCAGTCATTCTGCTGAATGCGATGTAAGCAACAGCAACCAAAGTCATCGTGTGTATGTGAGTGAGTTAGATGGAGACAGAGCGACATCAACTTATGTTGTGTGTGGCTCCAGCACATATCCCCACATGACTTTTTTTCCTTTGTTCTGTTTTGTTTCCTATAACTCACAGATTTCTCTCTGCTTCAGAGCCACAGTCGAATTGTAAAAAGAATATTATTCCTGTTCCCTAGTTAGTTTGTCTTTCTTCACCGTCACATCTTCTAGTAGAGAATAGAAAATTCATGTGATAAGGATAAATAATATATGTTTTTAAAATAATTAGTTTTGTACTTGTCTCAGATTCCCAGCAGTCCAGTCAGTGAGGAGGACTACTTGTTGGCTCGTTCACGTACCTCTCCACTTTCTCCTCGCACCAGTGAGCAGTACCACGGCCTCATGGATCTTTTGCGGAAGCAGCACGAGGTTGAAATGTTACCCTCTTTTCAACCATTTTGACATCCTGAACCCTACTCTAAATGACCCACTGTTTCTCACCCCGACTTGATCTCCAGAAATGTATAAGCTCCTCTCAGCAGTTCACACAATTGGGCAACGTTGCAGAGGCTCTCAAGTAAGAATACGTTGTGTGATAGATATTATTACACATTTCGTTTGCAGACACATTATTTTTCTTTTGTGTTTAAGAAAAACACAGCGTCGCTGTGACATAAAATAACCTTCTTCTTCATTGTAGAGGACACCTGCATAATCTAATCTAATCTGAATCTGAAAGCTCATTAAGCTGTCGATAGAAAAGAGCAAAAATACTGAAGGGGCGGGAATACTTCATTCAGGTGAACAATGGCGGGGAAGGAGATGTGTGGCAACGTAATATCAATGTCACGCTGAACCGGTGCAAAGGAAACATAGGGAAATGGAAAGAAAATTCAAATACAAAATAAAAGGACAGGAACGTGTAAGGAAACTATATATGTGTTATCTTCCATTTAGTGGTGAAATAGCTTTATGGCGACGGATTGTTTGCATGTGTGTATCCTGTGATTGGCTGTGAGTGACGTACAATATATGAGGTAGTGGAATACATTGGAATATTTTCTAATATGCATATGCTTACCTTCTTGTAAATCAGTAATAATTTCTGTAATCTGTGGCTTTTGATTGTCAGTCGGTGTGCATGTTTACCTTTCTTTTCACAGACGATGTTGGTAGGAATGCACATACTTTTTACATGAGCATGGTATTGTGCAAATGTTTATATTACCAGTCTTACCAGTCTTTGTTTTTTTCCAGGTGTGAGAAGCTCTTGGAGGAGTCTTTCAAAAACATTGAGATACTGAAGAATGCCCACGCCAAGGGCCACCCTGTCCCCAAGTGCTGCACAGAGGAGAAGACCTTCAATGTTGCAAAGTCAGCACCAAATGTTTCAGTTCTTAACCAAAGAAAGAGCTACTGTTTGCTCACTGACTCGCGCGCAGCACAGTATTTAAACGATTAGTAGTAGTTCTGAAGTAAAGAAGATGTCACCAGATTAGAGCATGATCATAAATTAGCTGCAGCGCTGTACAAGCTGCAGGGTTCAAAGTTTAAGACAAAAGTAGTGGCTTATACACCGGCAATTATGCTACTTTTTGTGTGCCATCATCATTATGAAATGTATTTACAGGATACCCACATGCATGGTTGTGCTACTCGTTCATGATTGACTGTGACTCACCCTGACGCATTGTGAAGCCAAATGAGTCATATATCAGTGGTGCTGGGCTGATGTCACCTGTGTGTATGTGTAGGAACTACCCCAACGTGGCTGCCAATGAAATGCTGCTGTACATCATCAGAGGCATCAACCTGCCAGCTCCCTCAGGTAGGTTTCCTTGCAGGTAAGATGTGCCAATTATAAATGGATGAATTGACACCCCCATCTCTGTCTCCAGGGGTCTCACCCAATGATCTGGACACCAGCGTCAAGTTTGACTTTCCTTTCTCTAGTGCGGTATGTTGGTGTCACACGGACGGTCCACTTCAGGATCTTATTCAATCATCTCCTCTATGTTTATGTAGGAGGAAGCGCAGAGGGACAAAACCAACACGGTGAAAAACAGCAGCAGTCCGGAGTTTAAAGAGCAGTTCAGGCTTAACATCAACAGAGCACATCGAGGATTTAAACGAGTCATCCAGTCCAAAGGCATCAAATTTGAAATCATCCACAAGGGGTACCAATCAGAACCCTTTTGATGTTGACACCTGTATTCTTCGCACCATGTCAATGAGATGCTCTTGTGTGTGTTAACAGGGGCCTCTTTAAAACAGACAAGGTTTTGGGCACAGCTCAACTGAAACTGGAGGGTCTAGAAAACCACTGTGACATCCGAGAGATAATTGAGGTGAAATGGAAATAAGTGTAGGCTCACTATTTATGGCTCTGGTGGTTTTTCATCTGCCTAGTCTGCAAAAGAGTTTGTTGGTAACCACTTTTCCATGGAATGAGACAGTCTTTGCTGGAGAGATGTCAGGACAGTGTTGTAAGCCAGGGGTGTCCAAAGTGCGGCTCGGGGACCAGTTGCTATTCTAAAAATATAATTCAACAAGAAAACCCAAGACAAACAACAGTAGCAGAAAAAAATAATAATACAAGACTATTAAAGCTATATGATCAAGCTGAGATGCAATTTCTTCTGGAAATCCTGTATATGTCACTTCTACATGTCGACATGTCTTGACGCCCTTGTTGTAAGCAGACCATAGGAAACAAGGCCTTTTTAGCTTGACACACTGTAGATGGCCTTGGATCGTGTTTTTAGAAGGGTGGCTTGCTCTCGCCAATGTAGAATCACGGCGCTCATACAATAGTGTAACAACGTCAACCAGCTTTTGTCTGAGTGATATGTCAAGCATTTACAACACTTACCTGTTTGTGGCTCTCAGGTGATGGACGGACGTAAAGCCACAGGTGGCAAGCTGGATGTGCGGGTGAAGCTCAGAGAGCCTCTATCCGGCGTGGATCTCCGGCCAGTGACTGAGAAGTGGCTGGTCCTTGAACCCGTCTCCCCACTCTCACCTCCAGAGAGAAAACAAGAACGGGTGAGTCAGTGACTTGAGGGCTCATCGGTGAGCACTCTTGACAACTCAGACACATGTTGGCAAGTAAAAGACTCTTAGTTGGGCCATTTATGTCAAACCTAACATGAAGACCCTTTGTGCTTGAACAAACCAGGCTCCATCTCCTCGAGCCAAAGCCAAACATGAAGCCAGCAGCAGGAGCAGTCACCACAACAACTCCCCTCCTCAGTACAAACTGCACAGCTTCAGCCTCCTCAACTTCGACAAAGAGCGCTTAGAGAGAAAGGTGTATTTGTGTGCCATTTGCTTGTAGTAACTCATGACGGAGTATTATACTTTTACAAGAGTAAAAATAATAATACACTTCCTTGCCATGATCTGCAGAGGATCTGAATGATGTGACTTGAATATTCGACACTTTTTTACGTTTTAATTTGCATTGTGAGAAATGTAGACTTATTCTTTGAAACCACTACTAGCAAAACAACGCATGTGAACTGGTGGTGGTGAGCTTATATTCTTGGGTTAAAGTATAATTGGGATAAGGAGTGACACAAATACAGCACGTACATACTGTATATAAAATAAATATACAATTTGTAAAGAATTGAAATGGTTCGATTTGATTGTAAATTCTAATTCTAACAAATGGCATTTTACATTCTTCAAGTTTTGTCTATGAAATTGTACGTATTAAATAGTATACGTATTTTTTTTCTAGAGTCGCATAATCAGTCTGGGACCGATTTTGGAATGCATTTCATGTCTTTGAGAGCTCTTCAGTCACTGCATGCATTTCTCTCAGATTGCAGAGTACCAAAAGAGCCGACGGGACCCCCCCAGTGATGTGCTGCATCAGTACAAAGAGGTCACACACAGGCTGCAGTGGCAAAAGGCGCAACTGGAGGGAGCGTCTCCGGCTCTGCTAACAGGTAGGCCAGACACATCGTCATCCTGTCAAGATAACACCACGCATCTCATGTGACACAGCCCTATCTTCTCCGCATGCAGAGTATGAAAATGTGCTGCGGCGCTTCACCCAAGGACTCACTGACTCTGTGAAGAAGTTCTCAAGTCAAGGCAACAGGGTGAATGCACGCTTTGGCTTACTTACTTACCGTAGCGGACGTCCTGCATCTAGGGTGAGGTCTCACAATGGACACAAATGGGTGGATGCATGCAGGCCAAAAACGCAGCACTGACTGTTTCCTTTCCATTGTACACTTCGCCATAATGGGATATCATCGTCGTCACACATAAAGGATCAAATAAAACACCAATGTGATGAAATATGTCATAACATTACATGACACTATCTACTATGGTAGACTGCAGTATAATGTTTGCAGATCCTCTTCCAGTACAACTCCAATCAGTCCAAAAAAGTGTTATGAAGAGGGAAACACATGCAGTAATCCTTTGTTTATCACGGTTCATTGCTTCCAGACTGTGATAAAATAGGAGTCATTCTTTATATTTGTCCCACTTGTAGCCTTGTTTTTACCTCTGGATGAATGTATTGATGTTGTATTTTAATGCATCTTTTACTCTGGTTTGTACTCAACTCTATTTTTCTTCACTGTACAGCGTCTTTGAGTACTCTGAAAAGCGCTATACAAATACAATTTATTATTATTATTATTATTATAAATGGAATGTTTTCGTAGTTGGAGCATAGAAAACCTTCTAAATACGGTTTTAGTATTATTAGAGCCCTCTAGATATGAAAACCTGTTTAAATGTGTTTTTAAACCCACTATAGTCACCTTTACACTTGTATTACCCAATATAGTCATATAATATGACATCTTTGACATAAAATTCACACATTCATAGCAAACCTCCTGCGATGGCTATTGTCTCATCAGTGTAAAATCATCCCAAATGGCCGGTACCGAGAGGGATGGCTTTTGACAAATGGCTGTGATTGAATGAGTTAATAGCATCTTGTTCTGTTTTGCTTTATAAAGACAACATTCCAAGCAAAGCTCACATTTTGGAATATTTCATGGGGGCAGGGCACTGTATGCTGATATCTCCATTGCAATATTTGCAGAAAATATGCTTGACTTTTTTTGATAAATGCTTCAGTTGTACTTTGTATGAGTAAAAGGTTTAAGTCAACGGTCAGTTCAGGCAAAGCCCCCCCCCCCCCCCCCCCCCCCCCCCCCCAAAGAAACAATTGTCACTATGCGTCTCCATTTAAAGCCTCCGTCCTTTGCTTCCAGGAGGCTGCCAAGGACGCTCTGAGCAGGTTGAAGATGGTGGAGACTGAGGTGAGGCTTCTCGTGTACAGGACATGCGTTGAGTGCATGTGCAGCGGGTTGACAATGTGTGTGTCTGCTTGATTCATCAGTTGGAATCCCTGAAAAGGAAACGCGCTGGATAAGAAGAGATGAGCAGAGCAACGCATTGGCTGGTGTACTGTTATGAGTTATCATCTCTTCTTTATCCTACACTCACACACTTTAGCACTCCACTCTTAAGACCTTTAGCACGGCTCTGCTCATGTCCGAAATAGATGCATGATGGCCACTTTTTGTAAATCTGTGTGAGGTCACACAACATATCATCTGACCACGTTGAAACCAGCATCTGGTGTGACGTGTGAAATATGCCGGCCCTTACTGGCCTTTGTTGACTTCCCGCTAGTACCTTTCACACAGCCGCTCTTCTGTTCTTATTGCATGCATTTTGTAGTTTGTGTAGGTCGGGGTCGTAATCTGTCTGCTCCAATGTTTCTAGATTATAATAATCTGCTTCATTTGAAATGCTGTAATATTGGGGGGGGGGGGCACAGCCTGTATCCCAGAATGAGGGATTAGTGTTGGTGTCACCAAGGAGACGAACAGATCGCCTTTGGGGTTAGAAAGGGGGGTGTGTTAACAGACCGAGTGTGTTAGTGGTTCTTCATCGCCTCCTTCACGTTCACTGTCTTCATTCACACTAATTCCTTCACACAAGATCACAAATGACTCCTGGTCACGCACCGCTCAATTTGGCTTTCCATCTGTCTTAAGAGACTCTAATAGACAGCTAAGTCCATAACGTTCTCTATTACAAAGAAAGTGATTCATTCACATTCATTGAAAGTGACACTTGGCGTTTACAAAACGTGCTGCTCGGGCTGTTTGCGGTCGTGGTTGTATTTTTATTAGCTCGCAGCACATTCTAAAAATATATCAGGAAAAGAAAACAAACAGCAGAAAGCATCAATAGTTTTATAATAATATAATTCATTCAAACTCTTAAGACAAAAAGTTACAATCTCACAACGAAAAGTTGTAATTTTACGAGAATAATATTGTATTATGAGGAAAAATAACATCATTTTTAGTAGTGTTAAGTTGAAATATTAAAGAAACAAAACAAAATAACGAAGTCATCATTTTAAAAATAATTATTATCCATCCATTCTCTATGCTGGGGTGTGCTGGAGCCTATCCCAGCTTGAGCCTATCCCAGAGGGTTGGTCCACCCTGGACTGGTTGCCAGCGAATCGCAAGGCACAACCATTCCCACCCACATTCATACCTAAGGGCAATTTGGAGTGGCCAATTAACCTAGCATGTTTTTTGGAATGTGGGAGGAAAGCGGAGTACCCGGAGAAAAGCCATGCATGCACAGGGAGCACATGCAAACAAATGTGATTAAATTGGGAGAGTAGTAATGATAAACATAGCAGTTTGAAAAAGGGCCCAATTATGGCTGCTTACAGTTTTGCGGCCTGCAGTGTTCTGCACGTTTACTCACTGCCGTGGTTCCCCTAGGTTCCATAAGTCCTGGTTCAGCCGTGCATCACAGTAAGCAGCCAATAGTGTTGGATGACAACTGTTAAGTCATAGGAATAGTCATTATGACTTCATTGGAACCTGAACTAACGCACGCTTAAACGCCACATCACCTGGAAACGCCTTGAGTAAGAGGCTGCCTTGTTGTCATGGTGACCGGCTCATCAGCATTCTGTGTGGATTTTGGATGGTTTGGGGAGGGCAGAAGGACATATTGCAAAAGTTTGCTCAGCTGGTAGCACAGACACACTTGTTATCCTTCGTCATCTTGGTCTCTGCAATGAGGCTACACAACCTTAAAGGAAGCTGCTCCGTACTGAATGTTTGTCATTTCATGCACTACTGTCTGCATTCCTCTCGGCTTATTCAACCCATCATTGAACAATCACGTTTGTATGCTGCTCTCTCATGTCTGGGCAATTCAAGAAATATTCTATTTCTATCAATAAAAGAAAGAGCGAGGTACGCTCTTATTTGTGGGACTGAAGCAAGGCCCGATTAGTCTTTATTATATTATTAAGTACATGGGTTGTGTCTATATGAATACATGCTCCATGCTATGCAAATGTGGCAGTTGGGGTGGGGCGATCTGCTTGCGTCTTGAAATTGTGATTTTATCTGAAGGGACAATACCAGAGTAACCACTTTACAGTGTGTATTACATTTAGACAGTATTAGCTGTGTGTTGAGTTCACTTTATAGTAATACAGTAATACTTGTATAGCAAACAAGCTGTACACTAGCTACTAGCAAATTTTATTTTCATAGTACTAGTCAATGAGAAGATGTGCTGAGATGTGAGGGGTGTACTCACTTTTCTGACATTCTGTGTATATAACTAACCAGTTTATCCAGTATATGTAACCATTGGATTTTCAATACAGTTGTGTAACAAAAACAACCATGGCGAGCGCACACATAGTATACAGGAATAGTAAAGTTAAATAATAGTAAAGGACACGATGCAAAGATACAAAAATACAAGAATTGTTCGAAATGCTTTGCTTTTATGCTAATAAGGGACCGAATGTGACAAAGAGAGAAGGGGGGATGGGCAGAGCGAGCGTTGGGTGGGCGTGGCCAAAGGGGAGAGGACTTCCGGCTTGGTGGACACGTGGTTCCGTGTCTGTCTGCCTGTCAGCGTGTGAAGCGCTACAACCCTCTTCTCCTAAAACCTTCTCCTCCCTCCTTCTGGCGTCAACTTTATTCTTAGCAGCGACCTTCCCGTCAAACCAGCAAAGTGTGAGAGTCAAGGTGTGCGCGAGAGCACGCTCGCGCGCGTGTGAGTGTTAGTGTGTGTGACTGTGAAGTGTGATAGAGAAGCAGCTACCGGTCGGCCCGCGGTCTCCCCCCGCCCCCCTCCCCAACATCGTCGTGTCGGTCATGACGCTGGAATCGATCCGCTACCGGAGCGGGTCTCTGCAGATCCTCGACCAGCTGGTGCTGCCTCAGCAGACCGTCTACGATGACATCCGGTCCGTGCAGGACGCCTACGAGGCCATCAAGTCCATGAAGGTAAGATAAGGTAACGTAAGGTAAGTAAAACTGTCCACCCCCCTCACGTGCACGCCGGCTGCATGTGCGTCTCCTCCCGTCGAGCGTGCGCGACTCCTTTGTGCTCCCGCCACTGTCAGTGCACGCGCCACCCTCGGCCTGGATCTTTTGTTTTGATGCACCTGCAGCATCCTTCCATTTCTAACGTCAAATAAAAGACATCATGTGGACTTTCTTTGATTATCTGGCGTCTTGTGGAAGATCGAAAATGTTGCTATCAAACGGACCCTCCTCCTCTTTCTCTGGGATCCTTTTTGATGAATTATTAATGTTCCTGCCAGGCTTTTTGTTCCCCTTTTCCTCCTGTGCTGCACTCGGTGACACCTCCACTGTATTGTACATTCTTGAACGTTGTTGGAGGACATATTGCCTCATTATTTCATGTGGCTCTTTTGTTTCAACATTTCAACTTCGTGTGTAGTATGAAGCAATGTGCTGTATGTGGAGAGGTGATGTCATGATGAGGATGTTTGATGGTAGACTTGATGGAAGACATGACTAACCCGTCCTTTCACAGCAATGATGTCACACTCATCTGCTTATGAGATAATAGTGGGAGATCTCATAAGATCTCATAAGTGGGAGATCTCATCTTATTTTCACAAGATGAACTAAAAAGGTAGCTAATGTATTCATGTATAATGCATGTGTTAAATCAAAATCACATTTTTGCTTAAAAATATATTTAGAAAATATTTAAGTTGCGCTTCTTTATCTGTCAAGAAATAAAGAAGATATATCTTAAGAAGTCAGGCAAAGTCATACATGATGATCTGCCTTGTAGTTTCCAAGAAATTCAGATGCAAAAGTCAATTTCATGAAGTTTCTCTACATGCATGCTTTTTGCCCACTTCCAATTCTGCACATAAAAACGGCTTTTGATGGTAAAACACTATTTAAATGATTGTACTGCAATGTGCAGAGAGGCTTTCAGATAAAACTGCTTACACGTTCTGACAAACTAGGCTTTTTGCCTTATTTTGCATGAAGTTCCTTTATTAGTGACCTAAACCAAGACAAATGTCACCATCGACAAGAAACATGGCTAATGTGTACATATGTGTATGTGTGTGGGGCGTGGCTTGCAGCAGGAAATGGGCGGGCTATACACATTGGATGGGATGTCCATGATGTTTTGCTAACCCTGGCCTGGCCCTCTCTACCAGGTTCGGGGGGCCCCAGCCATCGCCATCGTGGGCTGCCTCAGCTTGGCCGTGGAGTTACGAGCAGGTGCAGGCGGCGATGACCCAGTGACATTCATCCGGGAGTCTCTGTGTCACCTGACCTCAGCCAGACCCACTGCTGTCAACATGGGCCGTGCTGCCCGCGAACTGATGGAGTTTGCGGAGAACGAGAGCATGGAGAAGAACTCTGAGCAGCTGAGAGAAAGGTGGGTTGCCGGGTTGAGGCCGTATTTGTTCTGGTGCCTTTTGATGAAATGATACAAAGCGGAACCTTGGTTAACATCGTTAATCCGTTTTTGCATTAAGAAATACTGTAAATCCAATTAATCCATTCCAGAAAGCCAAAAATGTGAACACTCAGCCCAATTATAGTGCTTGTAAATGCTTAGAAATGATGAAAGGGATAAATGAACGTATCTTGTGTCACAAGATCTTGCAAGATTAAGGCGTGACAGGATTTCTCATTAAGGAAAACTGGGAACCAAGTTGATAATAAATAAATTTGTCACAATAAATGTAAATGAGCGCCATGATTTTGCCAGTCTCAGTACGTGTCTGTTTTCCTCATCTCTCAGGAAGTGAACCCTGTCCGTTGGCACGTTTGTTCTATAGAGTCCCTTCTGTCAGTCTACAGTCTATTTGTCTTGGTGGGTGGAGGCGGGGCTGCTAGCATGCACACAGAATGCAGAAGAGTGTAGCCTCACGAGAAGCAATGCAAGGTCACGGTAGAGATGAAATAGTAGAACTGAGTGTCTCATGACATCCCCACTAAGTTCCAAAGTAAAACTAAACTACAGGAAGTTGAATGAAGACCTGTGCTATTGCACTCTTTGGGCAGCATTGAAACAGGAGTTCAAAACATTCCAGGTCAGATCGTCCCATCCCATTAGAAGTATTAAAAGGGAACATCAAAACATGAGAAAAATCAAGTGGAATTGAATGGACACATGCAGACCCCATGTGACCTCTGGTGTTGGTGTGCCCCCAACAGTGTAATAGCCTGGATCGAAGACATGCTGGAGCGAGACGTCAATGACAACAAGAAGATCGGCAACTATGGCGCCCAGCACATCCTTTCTGGCGTCCCGAGGGACTCCGTGACCATCCTCACGCACTGCAACACCGGCTCCCTCGCCACCGCTGGATACGGGACTGCACTGGGTAAGAGTCGGACCGGAAGGAAGGATCGGGACGCCATTGCTGGAGCTAAGCAGCAGTCTCTGTGTGCGTGCGTAGGAGTGGTACGAAGCCTCCACTCGTTGGGCAGGCTGAAGCGTGTCTACTGCACAGAAACCAGGCCGTACAACCAGGGCTCTCGACTAACGGCGTACGAGGCGGTAGCCGAGGGAATCCCCGCTACACTCATCACCGACAGCATGGCGGCCCTCACCATGAGAGAGATGAACATCACAGGTTTGGTTCTTCCCTTTCACTTCCATCACGGTCAAGCTGGAACCGCCTCATGTTCCATCATGGTTCTCCTTGCAGCTGTTGTGGTTGGAGCAGACAGGGTCGTTGCCAATGGCGACACGGCCAATAAAGTGGGAACATACCAGCTAGCCATTGCTGCCAAGCATCATGGGATACCGTTCTATGTGGCGGCACCCAGCACCTCATGCGACCTAAGCCTGGAGAGTGGCAGAGACATCATCATCGAAGTTCGCCCGCCTGAGGAACTCACCAGTATTAATGGCGTCACCATTGCTGCTCCAGGTGTGTGTGTGTGTGCATGTGTGCATGCACCTCTACAACATTGTTATATGATGTTTATCATAAAGACTTTGAAAAACAGATTATTTTTTCACATATTTCTTCTTGAATATTGATATATCAACTCTATACCACAAAAATGACATTTTTACTCATAATATTACAAATTTATTCTTGTAAAATATCAACTTTTTCTGGTTAGAATGACTTCCTCCTAGTATTTTGACTTTATTCTTGTAAAACAGTTTTTTTTTTTAAATTTTCCCACTATCTCAACTTTTTGTAAATTTATTTTTGGTAATTTGGACTATATTCACGTAATCTTTGTAACATTTTCTGCAATCTCATTTTTATTAGTTTTGTTTCTCATAATACTACAACTTTAAAACATCTTTTACCTTTTATATTTCAACTTTTTGTGGGCGGCATGGCTCAGTAGTAGAGTGGTCATCGCCGACCCTGAAGGTTGCATGTTTGATCCTCCGTCCTCCCATAAGCATCAGAACCCCAGTTGGTCCTGATGCTGCGTCATCAGTAAGTTAATGTGCTAACGGTGTCAAAGCGCTTTGAGTGCTTTGGAGATGGAAAAGCGCTATTCCAGTGAAAGACCATTTCTCATAACTTCCTGGTGAGATGACAGCTTTTTTGGCCTCCTATTTGGACTTCGGTCTTGTATAACTGCTGCCGGTGTTTCTATTTTTACTGGTTTCTTTTCTTGTAAAATCACATTTTTATATTGTGACGTGAGCCAATTAAAAAAAAAAACAGCCCTTTGGCCACCCCTGATTTATAGAGCTCCATCCTCCATGAAAAACTTTTTTTTTTAATTTTCTGGATCATATTATTTGTTTCTCATGCGGTACTACTCTGCTACCTACAGCTAAATTCCTTCATTTTCTACCGTTTATCCTCACAAGGGGTGCTGGAGCCTATCCCAGCTGTCTTGAGGCTGGGTACACCTGTCCACCCTGGACTAGTGGCCAGCCAATCCCAGGGCACATATAGACAAACATCCAGTCCCACCCATATTCATACCTGTGGCCAATTAACCTAGCATGTTTTTGGAATGGGGGAGAAAACCAAAGTACCCGGAGAAAAGAACATGTAAACTCCTCAAAGAGATGCCTCGGAGGGGGGGAATTGAACCCAGGTCTCCTAGCTGTGTGGCCTGCACGCTAACAACTCGGCCCAAGTTAAATGCAGGACGAGCCGGCGGGGGAGGTGGTGGAGATGGGGGGGGGCACCAGTTAGTCAAGAGCTCGATACAGTTTCCTTTGTTGAGAACCTGTTATCTGCTGAGCTAGCGAGGAGAGCCCAACCATCGGCTGGAGCAAAACAACACTGACTGTGAAAGTCTTCACTGCCCCCCACTATCTGAGCAGCACTGTTTCATGGTGCTAAATCTTAAACATCATTGAGGGCCCCTTCTCGGGTTCATCTCTTGTACTGGAGGCGTGTCTGCAATAGAGGAACCTGATTTAGTTCCTTTGGCGAGTGCTGGGCTAAGTCACTGAGCTCTAATTACGTTTGTGGAGCATAGAAGTGCTCTAAAGTAATGAAAAAACACTTTTAATGGGCACACGGGTCCCTGCAGAACACCATGTGCACTTGAGTCTCTTACAGCTCCTTCTTGTCATTCTATGTCGGCATGCTCTTTCCTTTCTGGAATCACTTTTGGCTGGTTCAGAAGGGAAGCCATTATTGTTTTATACCTAAACTCTCATCAGTCAGCTCTAGCTTGCCATAACATCCCAACAGCACAACCCCTTTGCACACAATGTTTAGCAAACGCTGCATATTTACGAGGTGGGGGCGGGTTTTTCCTGCATTTTTCTTCCAATAATCCCCAGTGGTGATTTGTGCAGGTATTGAGGTGTGGAACCCAGCCTTCGACGTGACCCCCCACCAGATGATCACAGGAGGCATCATCACAGAGCTGGGGGTCTTCCTGCCCTCGGAGCTCCAAGCGGCCCTCACTGGCCGCCTCACTGCTCTCTAGAGCATCACCTGCTGGCGTCGGTGCGCCACTGCACCTTAACACACACACTCTCACACACACTCACTCTCCATCATGATGTGGTTCCACGTTTTTCCTCACACACATCCCCAAACACACACTGCAGGGAGTCAAAGAGACGTGTGCAGCTACCTTCCACAATTTTTGTATGATTTTCCTAGAATTACTGTCACTTGACATTAGTGAACAACGTCATGTCTTTTTAAAAAGCGACGGAAGCACATTTACAATCACAAATGAGGGGATTTGATTTGTACAAACAACTGACTCAACTGTTTTGGATTTATTTCAATGTTGGACATCCGTTCAGCTATGCTGTCCACTTGTAAATACACGTGTCCTGCTGGTTGCGTGTACATAATGTACAAAATGTAGCCACTGCTAGTTTCAATCATCATAATGTTATATTAACATTCATGTTTGTGTTGCTGTCGACACGCTTGTAGGGGAGCCATCCACATTTATAGCTGTAATACCAGTAGACCTGTCATGATAACTGGACCATAATTCTTCTGCAAATTATTGCCTCTTTGTTGAGTGAACCTAATGATAATATATGACACCATAATGCAGGTACACCATATCAAAAACAAATTTCATTTCTCAAGAGTATTAATTAACATTGTAATTGGATGGAATGTATGTATAACTAACAAATAAAGTCATAAGTCCTAAATTTACACAACGCCAAAGATCACATCAGTCCCCTTTTTCATTGTTGTCTCAGGCAATGCCTGTTACCTAAATTTACAGGGAAAAAAAGTTGTACATTTTACAAAGTTGTAAAAATTACTTTTTTCTTCAATGTGGCTAATAATCTCTCATCTCATTTGAATGTCAATATATTTTAAATAAATTGAACAAATAAAACAAAAATAATTAAAAGAAAACCAATGAACACAAAACAAATATAATTTCATTCACATTGTGTCACAGTAATGTCATTTATGGAGGCCGGTGTGATGACTGGATTATCGTGACAGGCCTAAATACTTGCTGCCCGTGTGGCCACATTCTGAACTTGTGGAATCTCTTCCTGATGACACACACGGCTGTATTTATACCTCATGTCATGTTTACATCTCCATTATCTCTTACTTCATCATACCAACGCATAATACACTACTCACAAAAAGTTATGGATATTAATGTAGCTTCACACCAAAGTGTCCACTACTTCTTGTGAGTAGTGTATATGTAGTAGTGTAGTAGTATATGTAACCGTGCTGATGTTCACAGTACAGTACTGCACTGGACACTCTGTAGAATAAAGAATTTAGAAAAGAGAATCATGAAAACAGCTTTAAATGACACACACACACAGCAAGGGAAGGAATAGCTCATCCCAAAATGAACACATTTAGTGTGAAGGTGGTCAGTTAGCCATTGTGAAGCCAGGCGGAGTGAGACATCGCTACTTCACTCCCTCTTTACAGGCTCTAAAGGACTTCACTCTTAAATTTTGTTTTAGGTGTAATTATTCCGATGAGTGAAAAATATGACATTTCTTTCACTGCAAACCCACCCAAGCGTCGAGTGTGCACCTTTGCATGAACGATGGTTAGGATATCAACAAAGAGTCAAATAAAAGTAGTTTTGGTATTTATGTTGACATTATATGTTGGTCGAACCTCTGTTACAAGAGGTCCAATGTAGTTTTCGTCATGGTCGTGGAACACTGGACCAGCTCTACACCCTCACAAGGGTGCTTGAGGGTGCATGGGAGTTTGCCCAACCAGTCTACATGTGTTTTGTGGATCTGGAAAAGGCATTCGACCGTGTCCCTCATGGATTGGTGGCGCGCTACTACGTGCTATCCGGTCTTTGTACAAACGGGGCAGGAGTCTGGTTCGCATTTCCAGTAGTAAGTCGAGCCTGTTTCCGGTAAACGTTGGCCTCCGCCAAGGCTGCCCTTTGTCACCGATTCTGTTCACAATTTTCATGGACAGAATTTCTAGGCGCAGCCAAGGTGTTGAGGGAGTCCAGTTCGGGGGCCTTAGAATCTCATCTCTGCTATTTGCAGATGATGTGGTTCTTATGGCCTCTTCGGGCTGTGACATTCAGCGTTTACTGGGACGGTTTGCATCTGAGTGTGAAGCGTCTGGGATGAGACTCAGTACTTCCAAATCAGAGGCCATGGTTCTCAGTCGGAAAAGGGTGGAGTGCTCCCTCCGGGTTGGGAATGAGGTCCTGCCCCAGATGGAGTAGTTTAAGTATCTTGGGGTCTTGTTCACGAGTGAGGGAAAGTGGGAGCGTGAGGTCGACAGATGGATCGGTGCAGCCTCTGCAGTAATGCGGTCGCTGTACCGGACCGTCGTGGTGAAAAGAGAGCTGAGCCGGAGGGCAAAGCTCTCAATTTACCGGTCGATCTATGTTCCCACCCTCACCTATGGTCATGAGCTTTGGGTCATGACCGAAAGAATGAGATCGCGGATACAGGCGGCTGAAATGAGTTTCCTCCGTCGGGTTGCTGGACTCACCCTAAGAGATGGGGTGAGGAGCTCAGCCATCCGGGAGGGGCTCAGAGTAGAGCCGCTTCTCCTGCACATTGAGAGGAGTCAGTTGAGGTGGCTCGGGCATCTCATCTGGATGCCTTCCGGACGCCTCCCTGGTGAGGTGTTCCGGGCATGCCCAGCCGGGAAAAGGCCCCGGGGAAGACCTAGGACACGCTGGAGGGACTATGTCTCACAGCTGGCCTGGGAACGCCTTGGTGTCCTCCCGGTGGAGCTGGAGGAGGTGGCCGGGGACCGGGAAGTCTGGGCTTCCCTACTAAGACTGCTGCCCCTGCGACCCGGACCCGGATAAGCGGAGGAAAATGGATGGATGGATGTTGACATTATTTGTGTGGAGTAAACACCTGGAAATGACAAATAATAACGCGTAAAGTTGGATCGTTTCAACAAGGACTTAGGTCAAACTTTCTTTGTTGATCAGCTTGACTAATTAAAATCAGATATAGTCGTTTTTATAACTCCAATCCTTGTAGTCTTTTTAGTGCGCGTTTCAAAGCAAACACTTTAACGAACACAAATACCTTTATATTTATATAATAATAACTTAAAGTCATAAGAGTGTTAAAACGGCACAGGGTTATAGAATAGAATCTCTCTTTTGGTTTGTATTTCGTTCATGTCAACCAGGTTATATAGACCATGTTACATTTTTCGAACCAGTAGGTGGCGGCCATTAAACCAAAAGAAGAAGAAGACGCATTCGGAGTGTTGTCTTCCGGTTTTCAAACATGGCGCAGGGTTCACAGAAGTTTAAAGCTCAACGTCCCGGAACCACGAAGAAACACCAACAGAACAAACAGAAGGGCCCAAAGAAAGGAGGTATGGATGTCATATTGTACATTTTATCTATTGTCCATGACAGAAAAAACAATGAATGCTCAAATAGCCGCAACACGTGGCCACGTTTCGTGTGACGTTTTTCGTCCAAGAGTCTTTCATTACAGAACAAAATCATGGATCTAACAGCTATTTGTAAAATGTGCTACACATAGTGCCCATAACGTCCTTTACAATAACAATAGAAACAAAAGAATGTTAGAAATGCATTAATCAGAAACGAAAAAACTGAAACAAACCTGTAGGTGGTGCTGTACCCTGCTTGGGAAACAGCAGATAAAATAATCACGGACCAAACACAAACATAAGAGTGCCTCTGCGAGAGACGACCTACGGAGCTGTCTAAAATCATTTTGGAGTTGGGCTTCATTTTAGACATTTTAACACACATGTGTCTGATCATGTGTTTGTATCAGGATTTTGAAAGTTACGTCTGATGTACAATATTATAGATACCCTGTATGTTTGTGGTACGAATATTATTGTGTTGCACACGGCAGCGGTATTTGTTGTGACGTCATCAGTACGCGCCAGCAGCCAAGCGTATTCGTCATAGATCTGAATAAATAATTTTGGCTTCTATTTTCCATTCACGAAAAGAAAAAATAACAGCTGAGGAATAATTGCGTGACGTCATCATTCTGCGTCTTCAGTCAAGCTATTTTTGAGCTATTTGATGATGATGGTAGTGTTATGAATACATATTATAATATTGTTTGAAATTGTCTTAAAGGGAGGATCATTGCACCCAAGAAGGTTCAAGTGATTCAGCAACAAAAGTTGAAAAAGGTAAGATGTTTCACCAAAGCTGTGTTTTAAAAATAATAATAATTTAAAAAAGGTATATTAAGAACTGCCAACGTGCACGCATATTGACCCTTGTTTCAGTTTGGAGTGTAGCGCGACATGTACGGTGGAACAATTGTTTTGTTCCACCGCTGTTTTTGACAGATAATAATTTTTTATGCACTTCATATTCAAACCCAAGTTTTGTTTTCATATTATTATGATTATACTTTTTGGCACGGTTGCTCTAAGGATAAGCTATACATGTGAGTAGTTGAGTTTGATAAATTTGAAAATGAAAACTGGCACTGAAGCTATTTACCAGGCTAAACACCCTCCCCAAAGGGCCTGGAAATTGCCATCAGAAACAAGATTGAGCAGGACGTGACCCAGAAGGCGAGCTCATCCCTTCACAAGCCACTGAGCGTGGTCAAAGGTTCTGAGGGCAAAGCAAAGCCAGGAAGCAGCTCCAAATGAGGTTGCCACGCCGCACCTCAGTGTGGAAGTACAATGGATGTTCGCGGTATGACATACAAGCCTTGTCTTAACACTGAGCACACACATCTTTGTATTTGATATCTTCAGCCAGAAAAACATTGATGACTGTGGCCATTTGTTTTGGTACAGACATTTCTGGACTAATTTGAGAAATGCTTTTTCCTCACAGATGTACACTGATGGTTGAGTCATCTTTGGTTGGACTCTTTTACTGGTGACATGCTAAAAGAATGCTAGAAGATGGAAGAGAGTGCAGCATATTGTAACAATTTTAGTAACGATCAGTTTACTAGGATAAATGTGATTTTATTGCCACCTAGTGGTGAACCCGGATCAGGATACACCTGCAAGACACAGCCACATGAATTGTTCATTGTGTTAAGTCACCATCAAGGAAATAAAGTACTTTTTATATGGAAAAATTAAAATGTACTTGAACACAGTTCACTATTTTTCCGTATTATTAGTATTGTCAAGTATAAGTGTCAGTAATCTACAGCTTTATTATTATTTTTATTAACCCTGTGCACTAATGTACAGCTCTAAAAATCATATTCAACGCAGTTCAGTAAAGAGCGTTGCATGAGCGCGTGTGTACCCCGCCTTGCGCCCGAAGACAGCTGGGATAGTGGGGTAGGCTCCAGCATGCCTGTGACCCTTGTGAGGATAAGCGGTATAGAAAATGGATTGATATGTGTGTGTGTATATATATATACATATATGCACTGTAAAATAATTTCCTGTAAATTTACAGTAATTTACTGGCAGCACGATGCCAGTAAATTACTGTAATATATTTCACAGTATGTTTACTGTGTTTTATTTTACAGTACAAAAACTAGGACTGTAAATTAAATTTACAGTATTTTACTGGCAGCACGATGCCAGTAAAATACTGTAATATATTTCACAGTATCCTGTGATGTAATTTACAGTAATAAAAAAGTACTGTAAATTAAACCACAGTGAACATACTGTGACAATTCTAACTACTGTAAACTCAAAATATATGTTACTGTAATGTTCCTGTTCAATTTTCTTCACTGTAATACAAAACAGTGTATAACTGTAAACATCAATACTGTATTACTGTTATCTGAGTTGTTTTCCAATTACTATGAAGTCAAATTACCGTACACAGTTGTAAACAATGATATTCAAATACCTCACTGTGCTCCCAAAAATTCCTTAAACATATTACACAACAGCTATCAACAGTTAAATTACATTTATTTTTCAGGATGCAGAACATGCATTGTAACAAACAACCACCTACATAAAATCTATAAAATGGCTCTGTTGGCCAACGGGCCTAGAACGAAAGCTAAACAAACTCTGGACATGCCAAAACATACTATGCAGACTTCAAACTTGTGACACTCCCTTAATACTTTTTCTATTCAAACTCTACAATTTCCCCAATGAAAGTGGCCACTCTGCGATTCAGACCTTTCTTCTTTCTTCTTTCTTTTTGCCTTCTTCCTGGTGCACTTTGAGCCTTCAGGGTTAATCCTCAGGAAGAACCTGCAAGCAGAAGAAATATTCTCAGTGCTTTTGCTACATCACTGATATTCTCAGCCACAGCAAATGCAAAACATCGTAGTGGGTGATGATAAGCATGACATCTATTAACCACCATACACACGGACAATATAAATAACTATAATGTGTCATTGTCATTAAATGCCCCATGTCATGCACAACATTTTACTTGAACTATGTACGTGTAATCTCCTTCCAAATTGGACCAATCCTAGAGTTGCATCAGATTCCTCAATGAGAATACAATGTGTTAAGTTGTGTGAATCTATTACATAAAATGGAGATGTTTTCATTTTTATCACATTAACACTTGTTCTTCCACCTGACATTGGAAGAGAGAGTTTTACACTTACCAAGTGCCAGCAACCTTGGTGTGCTTGGGAGAGACTGGCTGCTGCATCTGCTGAGGTGGTTGTCACCTAAATAACACAAAAGATCAGACAACATAATTTTATAGTATTTAACACAATAATGTCTTTCTCATCAGTTATTCAATAAAACCATGGTTTGTTTATTGACCTGAACATCTAATGGCAAGTGTGTATGAAAGAACAATGTGAAAACTGTTACTGATTACATTAGAGAGAAAAATAGGCCATAATTTATCCCTAAGTGCAATAAATATTCAGTTGACAAATATGTTTAAAAAGCATCCATGTTCACATGTTCAATGTACTTACATCAGCCAGAAGAAAGAGTGAATCCTCTTTTTCTTTGAAGTAGGCCATTGTGACAAGGAGAGATGCAACACTATGGTTGATGTTGCCCACCTCACTGATGTCTTTCAGGTCTTGAAATCCTTTGTCCACCTTGTAAGTTGACTTCGAAAGAAATATAGCTGAAGGCCCTATTGATAAGTTAATATTAGCAGTCAGTTACGTACAGACTATGGTCACATATATTTTCTTCTTTGACTTACCAAAAAGCTGAAAGGTTTGTGAGAAGACAGTGAAGAAAGAAGTATTAGTTTCAGATCCGCCTTTCCCCTGAATTATAAAAGACGATTATAAATGAACATTAAATGATATATGGACAACAAAAGAAGCTTAATTAAAACTACAGCAAAAATATAAGCAGCTATAACTGGCTATATATAACTAGCAACAGCACACACTGGGCTGCTGAGTTTCTAATAGCAATCAAACACATCTGAGCTATAGCCTACTAAAGACATTACAATTGAAAAGACTATCACAGTTACTGTATAACTACAGTATAACTAGTAAACTATAAATACTAGTAACTGATAAAATATAAATGATGTTCTTTTGAAAGAGGAGTTCTATCAACTTTTACTTGCAGGTGGTATGCTAGCTCTATACAATAGCTTTCTTTCTCTCATTTACCCAAACATACCAAAAGTCAAATCTAATCCAATCCAATCTGCAAAGCTAGCTTGTTATATTTTCATGTGTTGACTTCTCTGAATGAGATCTATCTGTAGATGAAAGAATATACTTACTAGTTTCAATGTATTTCCTCTCTCTGGGCATTCAGCACTGCAGCTCTGTAAAGGAACAATAAGTCCTGCTGTTTTCCTTCCAAAAGTCTTCTTCCCACAATCCACTGCAGTCTACAGTAATTTACACTAATTTTTATGTAAATTACTGTGAACATCTCCAAAACACTGTTGAAGGTGCCATTGTGATATTTTTATATCACATTTATTTTTTTATTTTAAAAAAAATAAAACATTATATTTTATTGTCATATTTACAGTCATATAATGTGAATATCATTCAGTAAATTAGTGTTAATACTACAATAGTTCAGAATAGAATCACAATACTTTATTGCAGTGGTCCCCAAACTAAGGCCCGGGGGCCGGACACGGCCCACTTCCACATTTGTCCCGGCCCCCTGAACAATAAAGCATGGTCATTTTTCTGTCATAAAACTGGAAATGGTAACCTATTCTGACGTGACTACAACCACACTTTGCCCCAGTCATAGAACATAAACAAACATACGACCCTGACCCTGGCCCCCTTCAGAGGAAAGAAAAGTCATGTGGCCCTCACTGGAAAAAGTTTGGGGACCCCTGCTTTATTGTAAACATAGATCACAGTAATGCACTGCCAATAATACAGTACCATACTGTGGAAATCGCAAAGATTCGTTACAGTGTGTGTATACACGTGTGTGTGTATATATGCAAATATGTGTATACACGTGTGTATATGTTGAACATTTAACTGGAACAAATAAGACTGATGTTCTACGGGCCTCCCATTTAAGCTCATACACTGGAAATAATGTCCTATTTGAATATAAAGTCGGATTCTTTCACATCAAATGCTAGATTTAGGATTTGAACTCGGCCTCCTCTCCTGTTGGCAGGGCACAAGTGCGGCAGCACTGATAATAAAGTATGATTTCTTGTTATATTATTTATTGTTGGTGTCCGCAATGAATGCTTTCTCACCGCTGAAGTGTAAATGGGTTATTCATAAGTAAGTCAAACATCCACTCTGCTTTCATGTCTTCATTGCATCCATCCGCCAATGAGGTCTCTAAGAGCGTCTCTGTATAGTCAATCTCTGTATAGTGTACCGTGCTGTATAGTGTCAGCCTTTGATAGAATTCCCAATGGTTTATCCAGTGCTTGGGATGGCAATCTAAACCACATGAAATGAGTTTGTTGTGACACTTGGCATATTTTAGAAACATGTATTTAACATTAATATATAACATCTATGTTTAACATTTAATTTAGCATTTATATTAACATTTCATGTTTATGTTTCGATTAAGCATTTAACATGTATATTTAGCATTATACTGTATATAACATTTAACATGCATTTGTAACACATCTGTTTAGATTTACCATTTATATTTACATTTAGTGTTTGTATTACAAATGAATATTTATAGTTAGCATTTATAGATATATTTTAAAAATTACCTTTTATGTTTAGATTCAACATTGAATTTAGCATTTATATTTACATTTAATGTTTGTATTTCAATGTAACATTTATATTTAGCATTTATAGATATTATATATTTAAATTCGCCATGCATGTTTAGCATCTATAGTTACATTTAATGTGTGTATTTCAATTTAACATGTATATTTAGCGTTTATATAAATCATTGAGATTTAACATGTACGTATCTTTAACATTTATTTTTCGATTTAACATTGATTTTAGCATTCATATTTACATTTAATGTTATTTTGATTGAGCATTTAAATGCAACATTTATACTTAACGTTTGTCTTTGGATGTAGCAGTTAGGTAGAGATTTCTGCCTGAAATGTGTAGAAAATGAGTAGAAGGAGAGAGAGAAGTACATTAGGTCAAAAAGTGTGATTGTTTACATTTGGCACCAAGAAGAAGCATGGCGCGAGTCCAGGTTACGACGTCACGAGTGTCAGTGCCCCCCCCCCCCCCCCCCACCACGACCCCCCTCCTTGTGCTTCTCCTCCATGGGAGCTCTGTTCTCCGTATCTTTGTGGACTTGAAATTGAAGATGAAGACGATGACGATGAAAGAGATTTCAGGTGAGCCAAATTGATCCAAAAGGAGACAATGCTCAGCTTTCAGTTTTTTGTGTAAACTCAACTCCCTCTTTGCCTCATACAAGTTTATGTTCTGCATTCATTCCGGCAACAAACAACCGGAGTTGGAAGTGGATCAAGTACTTTCACACCAAACGATGTGGAATTAGACTTTGATGTACTTTTTTTTGCGTTTGTTTCCCTCAAGTTGTACCAACCATGAGGACGATCATCAACACTCTCCTGCTCTTCACCTTCTTTCTCACACGTAAGTTGCTCTCCTTTCTTCTCCTTCCGTTCCATTGGAGATAGGATTCATGGGAGCACCACCGTTGACGTGCGGTCGGGGGCAGGTGTCAGGATAGAAAGAAATAAAAAATAATGATGGGAACATGACCTAAATATGAATATATTAGATATATTAGACATGCCGATTCTTCTCATTAAAATCATTGACATATTTCCTGATCAAACAAAAGGCAGAAACCAAAGCTGAGGCTGCTGATGTTGCCAGCATGTCCTCTCCGGTTAGTGTGCAGATCTGCCTCCCGTCTGAGTGAGTGCACAAGTTGGAGCATGTCGCCAATCGGGCGCTGCCGGGAATTGTGGGCCTAATGGGGGAAAAAAAATCCCATCGGGCCCCCCTTGTCGCTACACCTCTAGGACTTACAGGATTTATCAACTTTCCTTCAATGTAAGTCTGAATTCTATACAAGAAAAAACAAAGGTAGTATTATAACTTCTTGTCGGAAATATACAAGAAAAAAGTTGTAATACTGCTGTCTTTCATAGCTATCCCAAGCAAAGCCTGTATTAAAATAATGTGAAATTGTGAGAATAAAGTTGTAAATTTTGAAGAATAAATTCCTAACTTTATCTATGAAGAGGGGGGCTATGAGATGCTAACCCATGCTAATCTGTAAAGTTAGCACTATTCCCTCTGACGGGGTGATGACTTTATCCTCCTCAATTGACTTATATTCTCAAAATCTCCAATTTTCCCCTGTGGCCCTGATAGGCCATCGTATGAAGGTGATGTGTTTTCTGTGCAAAAAAAAATTTTTTTTTTGGACCAAAAATGAGTGAAATCAGTGCCGAATTGCGAATGCATACAAATACACGGAGCTGGCTGTGTGTGGTGTCCATTCACTCCAGATATCGCTTCATAGCTGGCATATGTACCATATATATAAATATCTCTAGCAAGACGCAGATGGATGCTTTCAATAATTCACTGATAGTCCTTTTAACCTAAAATCAAGGAAGCAGAAAGCCAGGCGGACAAGACTTGCTTTGTTTTCGAGAGAGCTCTCCATCTTCACCTACATATTTGCCGACTTTTGAAAGACTTCTCCAGACAAAGACACAAACCGGAGGCATCGCTGTTCAAATCCACTCTTGACAAAGTCAAGTCCACCAGGGTAGAAATACCTTCCATGATGGAAGCCATGCTGGTGTCTTCCACCATGCAACAAGCCAAACACCACCAATGATATTTTATGATCTGCACCCGTGGTGGTTTCAACATTTGCCAAAGCACCCCATCCACACCCACTCCAACTTCATCAGACTAATTATGTCGTCTCAATTCAAATGATTTATTTCCGTCTTGTGACTTTCCAGGAAGCAGAGCAGAGAGTGCAGAGGAGCGGCTGGTCAACGACCTGTTAGGTCCACAGCGCTACAACAAACTGATCAGACCAGCCATCAATAAGAGCCAGCAGGTCACCATCTCTATTCGAGTGTCGCTGTCGCAGCTCATCAGCGTCGTGAGTATCCTTATTCTCTCAGTCGTTAGTTTCCAGGAAAAGGTCTGAATTTTGGCCATCATCCACAATCCTTGAGCACAGGTTTTTCTTTTTCTTGTACATTTGAAAGATACAAAAACAGATCAAGAAAAACACTTCCACAAGGTACCATTTAGCAACGGTAGATTGATGATGACATACACAAACAGACAGAGGATGTTTACAGTGATGGGACATGAACCTCCTACAACACGGACTTTAGCCTTAAGATGTGAAGATGACGATTGGTGGCCTTCCACAGCCTTAGAGCCGCACAGGAGAAAGGCCTGTGGCCCATGGTGCGACGCTCAACCCAGCCTCCTGTCTGTTGGTCAGACCAAACATGACGGCCGGTCTCGCGATGGCCCCGTACATCGTTCCCTTCACCTGGGCACCTCCTGACATGCTTCCACGCCACCCTGGCTTCTCCGCCTCTTTTCCACACTCCCCTTCACCTCAAGAAATGGAACTCCTTTGCCTTTCTCACCTCTCTGTTCTCTTCGCAGAACGAGCGAGAACAGATCATGACAACCAACTTGTGGCTGTCTCAGGTAATGTCGAAGGAAAACGTTATTCTCAAATATCGACTATTCCAATTTGATAAAATGAATACAACCTGAACAAATGGCTTCTAGAGCTGAAGTGTTCTAAGTGTTATATTGTAAGGCAATACAGGAAACAACACATACAAGGGGGAGGAGTGATAGATATGATTGCGTTGGGACATACCATAATATAAGGAGGTCACATAGACTATAATCACTATGCTTGACGGACTGACTGTCTTTTAACAGGAGTGGAATGACTACAGGCTGAGGTGGGACCCAGAGAAGTACGAAGGCATCAAGAAACTTCGAATACCCTCCAAGCTCCTCTGGCTTCCTGACATTGTGCTCTACAACAAGTGAGTGCAAGGATGGAACGTGATGTTTTATTATTGTGTTGGATTGGTGCTATTTCTTTCAACGGGATGGTCCGGTTGGAGGATGATTACCTCTAATGTGATGTGTCTTCCCCAACATGCGGTCACAGTGCTGATGGCGTGTATGAAGTGTCCTTCTATTGCAACACGGTGGTCTCCAACACGGGGGACATCTTCTGGCTTCCTCCGGCCATCTACAAATCAGCCTGCGCCATCGAAGTGCAGAACTTCCCCTTTGACCAGCAGAACTGCACCCTCAAGTTCCGCTCCTGGACCTATGACCACACGGAAGTCGACCTGATTCTCACCAGCGACTTTGCCAGTCGTGACGACTTCACGCCCAGCGGAGAGTGGGATATCGTCTCACTTCCCGGGCGCAAAAACGAGGACCCAAACGACATCACTTACCTGGACATCACCTATGACTTTGTCATCAAGAGGAAGCCGCTGTTTTACACCATTAACCTCATCATCCCCTGTGTGCTGATCACCTCTCTGGCCATCCTGGTCTTCTACCTGCCTTCAGACTGTGGCGAGAAGATGACCTTGTGTATCTCAGTCCTGCTGGCGCTCACCGTCTTCTTGCTGCTTATTTCCAAGATTGTGCCGCCCACCTCCCTGGCGGTACCCCTCATTGGTGAGTGGCATCTATGTTTTATTCTAGAGCCCACCATTAGGATTATAGTCATGTGAAAATCCCAACTAGCAACAAAGAACATTCCCTGACACCATTCAATCCTGTGTGAGTATTTTTAAATGAATGCTTCTGCTTGAAAGAGTCCAGTAATCTCACCATAAGCGGATTCATTATTTCCGATGAATTTCCTCAAAGAAGAAACGTTTATTTCAGGGAAATAGCATTGGAAAAACACCATATCTCATCATGTTCCATTTGAGATGCTGTTGGGGGTCAACATTTGTTCCACGTTTGTCCCACAGCCACCAGCCTCGGCATCATAATAGACGGTGATTTTAAACTTAATAAACAAATTAATGCTGTTTTAAAATCATCTTCAGCTTTTATCCAAAATTAAATCATTGTTATCCAAAGTCATGCACACTTTTATTTCATCACGTCTGGACTACTGTAATGCACATTACTCTGGAATTAGCCAAAAATCTCTCTCCTGCTTACAGTTAGTCCAGAACTCTGCGGCACGGCTTTTAACAGGAACCAAAAGGGAGAGCACATCACCCCAATTCTCGCCTCCCTGCATTGGTTGCCTGTTCGCTATGGGATTGATTTTAAGACTTTATTGTTTGTTTTTACGGACTTGAATGGGCTGGCCCCAAAATACATTTCGGACCTCCAGCGCGGTCACTGAGGTCCGAGGGCCAGCTCCAACTCGTGGTGCCCAAGACCAGACTTCAGACCAGGGGAGACTGAGCCTTTTCTGTAGTCGGCCCCAAGCTATGGAACTTTCTCCCCTCCAAAGTAAAAAATGCCCCCACTTTTAATCTCTGGCTTTTATCTCGGCGTGAGTCGTATGGTCCTCTGTGTCTTTTAGTCCTTTCTTTTTGTTTTCATTGTTTTTATTTTTCATGCTGTTATTGCTTTGTTTCTTGTTTTTAATATTTTACTGTCTTACATTTGATGCAATTTGATTTGATTTATTTGATATTTGAATTCCTGAGTAAATTCAATTTGTAATTAAATTTCTTTTATTTTTACTTTTTATTTTACTAGTCGGTGCAGCACTTTGGAAATGCTGTTTATAAAATGTGCCATATAAATAAAGTGGATTGGATTGGATCGGATCGGGTCCTATTGCAGGCGCCTGGAAACACAATATACTGTAACTTGATGGCTGCTGAGATATGGTGGAAACATGGAAAAATGGCCAAAATAATACAAATTCCCTCCGAACATTGACAAATATACTGTATTTCTTAATTTGACCAAAAACAGGGGAAAAAGACTTTTCATTGAAATTGACTGTGACGTGCAGTGAGGTTCATGGCATGTTAATACACTTCAAATTTCAAAATTGATTTCTCAGTCCATTTATTTATTCTATTAAACATTTGTGCTCTTAAATGTTATTTAGTATATGACGTACATGCACCCCCGCCATCCATGCTGTCGTGGGTTCATTCAAGGGAGAAAATAAATTGTTACAGAAACAACACAAAAATATGATGGCTCAGACGAACAAAAAAAATACACAAATCTAGAAGAAAATAATTAAAAAATGCAGGCACATGTTACCAACAATGTAACCTTGTACCACTTCTACTCTCTTATCAATGCAACAGCAACTACTCTCATATGTTCTTCTCACACGTTCCTCAATCTACTCTCTCTCCGTTTGGAGAGACACCTTCCCGTTAAATAGTCTCGCCCCTCTCTTGGGCGTACCCACTCAACAATAGGGGTGCAGCACTCTGTTTGCGACTTGGTTCAGTCCAATGTCACCTGACCACTCCTTGAGCGGCAATTTCGCTTCTTAGGGGGACCGTCCCGGAAGTAGTCCTTTCCGGTATGTGTCGGCAGCAGGCTGCATCTCGCGGTTCAATGAGGTGAGTCTTGCGTATGCATAGTATGGATTGTGTGTGGTGTGTGGACATCGAGTGTGCACCATCGAATCTCCACACATGAGGAATACGTTGTCCGGACGCGGGGAGAAGTTTGTGTTTGGTTATGTGCCAGCGTGCAGCGCGTGCACCTTCATTGCCCCGTGGGAATGAGCAGCGCAACGTCTCATAGGGACGGAGGAGTCCTCTTCTCCATCACACATCCATTTTCTATACTGCTAATCCTCATTAGGGTCGCAGGGGTACGCTGGAGCCTACCCCAGCTGACTTTGGGCAAGAGAAACACACTAGCCTTCTTCAGGAAAGGTTTTGATCACCTTTTGGCGAGCTTGGATTTATAATCCTCCATTTGGCAGCCAAAATCATTCATTCATTCAGCAGAGCATCAAAATATTTGACTTGCTGTTGTCAAAACAAAACATTGTTTTCCTCTCTACGTCATGGCAGTGACAAGCACAAACCATTCCAACAACAAAACCAAAAAAATGTTCTGTTCATTGGGGACATGCAGGATATATATCAGGAGTTTTCTAAAAATTCCCCCCTTTTCCATAATTCAATGTTTTTTGTGACATTTTTCCCAATTTCAATGTTCAAATGTAACATTACGTGTTACAGTCTGCTTATTTGGTGCACGGTTGCCTGGCTCAGGTCGGACAGTGGTCGTCTCCCAACCTGATGGTTGCTGGTTCGATCACCAATCGGTCAATAGATTTTAACACATTTCTAGGAAACGTTGATTCTATATTTTAGTTCAGCTTCAGAATTCATTCGCAATTTCTGCCGACATGTTATTTATTCATCCATGAATTTGTCTTGGAGATGAGTAAAATATCTATCGGTCATTCCACCACATTTTTGACTAACCTCTCACATTTCTCAACCGATTCAAACCAATCCAACTTCCAAATGTTCAGCTCATTTGACCTGTATTATCACTTAATTCTGCATTATTATCCACTTATGGAATAATGGGATCAATGGGATGGGTTTTCCTCCAAAAAGCGGCCCATTTTCAAGAAATGCAAATCTGCTGGATCTTGTGGGACAGTGACTCTCGTCTTCACCAGTTGCAGTACTATTTACGTCCTTCTTGTGTTTACCTTTAGGTAAATACCTGATGTTCACCATGGTGCTGGTCACGTTCTCCATTGTGAGCACCGTTTGTGTCCTGAACATTCATCACCGCACCCCGTCCACTCACCACATGCCTGAATGGGTGAAGCGTCTCTTCTTAGTCCAGCTTCCCACCCTTCTTCTCATGAGGCGTCCAGGTACGGCTAAAAAACTCAAGCGGACTATTGCGCAACAGAGGGCCATCCCAAAAAATCCTTCCCAGGCTGCGACGGATAAGCGACAGTTCTCCAACATAAAACTTGGTGGTGCTCGGACTGATTCTGACTCCTTCTATGTGAACGCGGACTGGGCCCACAAGTATTGTTGGAGGATGGGGGACATCCCGGACGTGGGGGGTCGACGCTCAGACCTCCAGAGGCCCTTGGCCACTCAGTGGGATGCAGATCTGCAGGAAGCAGTGGAAGGAGTTCAATACATCGCTGAGCACATGAAGACCGAAGATGATGACGAAGGGGTGAGGATACTTTTGTCACCTACTGCCTTCCTGAGATGGTAAACAGTCGCTTTTCTGACATGTCATTCTTGATGTGAATGAAATCAAATCTGTCAATAAACTATCTGAAGTTTTCGTCATGAGAGACAGCAAATTTCCTGACTTGCGCAAAGCTCGGGTTCTTCATAAATATTACAAAATCATAATTGCACATTAGCCTAGTGGATCATAAGCCTTTGTAAGCCAGCAGCCATGAATAAAACACAAGCTATTGGACACGTTTCAGCCTCAACACCCTCAGACGTCTTTTGTCTGTGTTCTTTTCAGATCATAGAGGACTGGAAGTACGTCGCCATGGTCATAGACCGTTTGTTCCTTTGGATCTTCATCTTGGTGTGCGTGGTCGGGACACTGGGGCTCTTCATGCAGCCGCTTTTTCAAAGCTACAACACACCCACTGCTGATGACGCAGAGTAAGCAAAACACACGATGAAACACAATGGAACACACCCTGAAACACAATGAAACACACCCTGAAATAGACCCTGAAACACACCCACTACTGACAACACCGAGTAAGCGAAACAAACCCTGAAACACAATGGAACACACCCTGAAACAGACCCTGAAACACACCCTGAAACACAATGGAACACACCCTGAAACAGACCCTGAAACACACCCTGAAACACACTCACTGCTGACGACACAGAGTAAGCAAAACACACCCTGAAACACAATGGAACACACCCTGAAACACACCCTGAAACAGACCCTGAAACACACCCTGAAACACACCCTGAAACACAATGGAACACACCCTGAAACACACTCACTGCTGACGACACCGAGTAAGCAAAACACACCCTGAAACACACAATGGAACACACCTTGAAATAGACCCTGAAACACACCCTGAAACACACCCTGAAACACACCCTGGAACACACCCTGAAACACACTCACTGCTGACGACACCGAGTAAGCAAAACACACCCTGAAACACACCCTGAAACACAATGGAACACACCCACTGCTGACAACACAGAGTAAGCGAAACACACCCTGAAACACAACGGAACACACCCTGAAACACACCCACTGCTGACGACACAGAGTAAGTGAAACACACCCTGAAACAGACCCTGAAACACACCATCAAACAGACCCTGAAAAATACCCTGAAACAGACTCGGAAAAAGACCCTGAAACAGAGCCTGAAACACACCATGAAACAGACCCTGAAACAGTATGGAACACACCTGAAACAGACCATGAAACACACCCTGAAACACGATGGAACAAACCCTGACGAAACTGCTGACGACACAGAGTAAGTGAAACACACCCTGAAACACACCCACTGCTGACGACACCGAGTAAGCGAAACACACCCTGAAACACAATGGAACACCCCCTGAAACACACCCACTGCTGACGACACCGAGTAAGCGAAACACACCCTGAAACACAATGGAACACACCCTGAAACACACCCGGAAACATACCCTGAAACACTCCCTGAAAGACAATGAAACACACCCTGAAACACACCCTGAAACACAGCATGAAACAGACCCTGAAACACAATGGAACACATCCTGAAACAGACCATGAAACACACCCTGAAAGACACCCTGAAACACAATGGAACACACCCTGAAACACACCAACTCCTGACAACACAGAGTCAGCGAAACACACCCTGAAACACACCCACTGCTGACGACACCGAGTCAGCGAAACACACCCTGAAACAAAAGGGAACACACCCTGAAACACACCAACTCCTGACGACACCAAGTAAGCGAAACACATCCTGAAACACAATGGAACACACCCTGAAAAAGACCCTGAAAAAGACCCTGAAACACACCATGAAACAGACCCTGAAACACAATGGAACACACTCTGAAACACAACCACTGCTGACGACACAGAGTCAGCGAAACACACAATGGAACACACCCTGAAACACACCCTGAAACACACTGGAACACACCCTGAAACACATCCACTGCTGATGACACCAAGTAAGCGAAACACACAATGTAACACACCCTGAAACACAATGGAAAACACCCTGAAACAGACCCTGAAACACGCCCTGAAACACACCATGAAACAGACCATGAAACACACCCTGAAACACGATGGAACAAACCCTGACGAAACTGCTGACGACACAGAGTAAGTGAAACACACCCTGAAACACACCCACTGCTGACGACACCGAGTAAGCGAAACACACCCTGAAACACAATGGAACACCCCCTGAAACACACCCACTGCTGACGACACCGAGTAAGCGAAACACACCCTGAAACACAATGGAACACACCCTGAAACACACCCGGAAACATACCCTGAAACACTCCCTGAAAGACAATGAAACACACCCTGAAACACACCCTGAAACACAGCATGAAACAGACCCTGAAACACAATGGAACACATCCTGAAACAGACCATGAAACACACCCTGAAAGACACCCTGAAACACAATGGAACACACCCTGAAACACACCAACTCCTGACAACACAGAGTCAGCGAAACACACCCTGAAACACACCCACTGCTGACGACACCGAGTCAGCGAAACACACCCTGAAACAAAAGGGAACACACCCTGAAACACACCAACTCCTGACGACACCAAGTAAGCGAAACACATCCTGAAACACAATGGAACACACCCTGAAAAAGACCCTGAAAAAGACCCTGAAACACACCATGAAACAGACCCTGAAACACAATGGAACACACTCTGAAACACAACCACTGCTGACGACACAGAGTCAGCGAAACACACAATGGAACACACCCTGAAACACACCCTGAAACACACTGGAACACACCCTGAAACACATCCACTGCTGATGACACCAAGTAAGCGAAACACACAATGTAACACACCCTGAAACACAATGGAAAACACCCTGAAACAGACCCTGAAACACGCCCTGAAACACACCATGAAACAGACCCTGAAACACAATGGAACACACCCTGAAACAGACCCTGAAACACAATGGAATACACCCTGAAACAGACCCTGAAACACGCCCTGAAACACACCATGAAACAGACCCTGAAACACAATGGAACACACCCTGAAACAGACCCTGAAGCACACCATGAAACAGACCCTGAAACACAATGGAATACACCCTGAAACAGACCATGAAACACAGTAGAACACACCCTGAAACACACCATGAAAGAGACCCTGAAACACACCCTGAAACAGACCCTAAACAGACCCTGAAACACATTATGAAACACACCATGAAACACACCATGAAACACAGCATGAAACAGACCCTGAAACAGACCCTGAAACACAGCATAAAACACATGCACTGCTGACGACACCGAGTCAGCGAAACACACAATGGAACACACCCTGAAACACACCCTGAAACAGACCCTGAAAAACACCATGAAACACACCCTGAAACAGACCCTGAAACACATTATGAAACACACCCTGAAACAGACCCTGAAATACATTATGAAACAGACCCTGAAACACACCATGAAACACAATGGAACACACCCTGAAACACACCCACTGCTGACGACACAGAGTAAGCGAAACACACAATGGAACACACAATGGAACACACCCTGAAACACACCCTGAAACACATTATGAAACAGACCGTGAAACAGACCCTGAAACGAACCCTGAAACACAATGGAACACACCTTGAAATAGACCCTGAAACACACCCTCAAACACAATGAAACACACCCTGAAACAGACCCTGAAACACACCCTGAAACAGACCCTGAAATACACGATGGAACACACCCTGAAACACACCCTGAAACACATTATGAAAGAGACCCTGAAACACACCATGAAACACACCCTGAAACACACATGAACTCAGACCCTGAAACACACCCTGAAACACACCCTGAAACACATTATGAAACAGACCCTGAAAAACACCCCGAAACACGTTATGAAACAGAACCTGAAACACACCATGAAGCACACCTTGACACATCAAAATCAGGGCAGGGACAGAAAAATCTTTTTTTTTTTTTACTTTTTCCTCCCAAGCAGTGAGGTGATCCATTTATGTTTTGAAATATTGATTGAAGCTACTTTAAAGAGCGAGCAGTCTTCAGTCGAGCAGAAACAACCTTTATCCTGAACTTTTCATGCTGGTTGCATCTTTTACGCTTCTGCAGAATTTCACGACATTCCACGGTGATGCACTTAGGACTTGTGTGTCACTGGGCTACACAAACAAGTAAATATGCACAGAAGACAGTGGAGGGCAAGCTAAGGATGATTAACAGAGGGCATCTGCGGCTGCTGCTGAGCGTACATTTTTACTGAGAATGTATTAGCTTTTGTTATAAAGCCTAAACTCTTACAAGATGTGTTGGATATGGCAGCCCTAACGTATTTATCGATGAAGATCGTATCATCTTTGACTCAATCTCCAGAGTACCAGAGTCTACACACACCACCCAGCTAGGCGAAAGCACTCTTAGGCAGTGTGGAAAACGTAAACAAAGACAAGGAAGGCGTGCAGCAATACGAGCTGAGCTCGACCTTTACACTTGATTACCCAATATAAGAGACACGATAAGAAAATAAGTTATTTTTTCTTACTTCCTGTTTCTGTACAGTACTTCCTGTGATGGCCACTGTCTCATCAATATGGCCAGTGTAGAATACCACATATCATCACATAATCTTTGAATGCTTATTCTGAATAACGGAATTAGTGACAGCGTTATTTCTAACACCCAACAAGGACATACTGACCATGTTGTCTTTTCCTTTCCATAGGTACGGGGATTTCTAAGATGTGAGAATGAATATTGACTTTTATAAACTCAAACTAGGAAGCCGTGTACCTAGCGGCAAGTGCTCTCCCGAACCGGATGCGGTATCAGCTGTGACGACTGTGCGTGTATCGAAGTACCTTCAAGGTAGAAACCACCACACATTGTTTCTTCGTGTTGTTCCGTTACATGGGTTGGAATTTGCCCAGACTTCACTGACATTCTATGAGTATCACTGACTGTTAGCACAATCTTGAATCTGTATCGTTCACTTTCACCAAGTAGAGACAATAAAAAGTATGGGGTTTAATGACAGCAACAGTTTGAATGAAGTATGTTTTTTGTTGCACCACTCTTGAGAAATACCATATTGTGTAATTGTTAATGTTAGCGTAGTACAGAACTTGACTAAGACTTTTTATCTTCTCAAAGGGGACCAATTATGCAATTTTTTTACCCTTTGTATTGAGTTGTTGACTTCTATAGAGCAGCTACACACAATAACCTGCACAGAACACTTTCTAGATCTTTCAGAATCTGCACCTATTCCAGCTGTATTTCCTAGGATTTGTACTTCCCTCCAAAACAGTCTGTTTTAATTTATTCCCCCCATGGGCACACCCACTCTGCTGTGATTGGTCACACGCCCAAAGTGCTTCCTAACTACAAATGTAGTCTTCTTTCTACATACGGATGTGAGGGCGCCAACTGCAGACAATCTTGGCCCAGCATCGTTAGTGGAAATGTGGTCATTACACGTTTTTTGCGGGGCTACCGTGTTCCTGACAGTGAGCACTGAGGTTCTCTCAAACCCTCGTGGATGCACAGCGCGTCCAACATTGCATGCCATTCATAATGCATGTTCATGTTCACATAAAACAATCCCGTATGAAATGCCGTTGACAGATGAAAATATTTTTCTCTTGTTCCAATAAGTTCTGCCTGATCCTGCCTCTTAAACAGAGAAGCAGAGATTGGGGGAGGGCTGAGAGTGTATTGTGCCCACAGCCACCTCCATAAGGAAACCCGCCCCTGTGTGACATCACAAAGGATCGGTTTTGCAACGCCCTTTGGAACCGAGTGTTTTGAGCCATCCCAAACTTCTTTCAAGGCTTACTTCCAAATGCGCAAACCTCACTGTCTGAAACTTTTTAACACCATAATACAACATTCTAACTACATTTATAGGTTAGAAAAGTGGAAAAAGCACAATAGGTCCCCTTTAAGACACAGTATCTCTCAACTGAATTGTACACCAATGAAACACGTCTTCTTGAAAAATGACCATTTCATGTTCTAGTGTTGTATCACTGCTTGCTGTGATGGAATAATGTTTATAAAGATCATAACCTCCTTTTGCTTTTTTCCCCCGGCTTTATATTACTGTTATTTCATGCAAAGAGGCAAAGCTCTAATCGTAGATGTCGAGGAATGGAATATTCAGTTGCAAACCTAAAACGTTTGACCGCAAAGTCCAATATGTTGACTGGAAATGGATTTCAAATCACGACAACAGGTGGTATGGCTTCTGTTTTCTGGTATGCAAAAAGTTCTTTGTACTTGATGTTAAAATCTCGTCTTGTCTTATCCACAGTAGTCGCAGCATCACCAGCCATTATTTGAGCACTTTAAAGCACATTCTCCTTGCTTTCATGTCAGCGGGAAGCCTGAGGCTGCAGATTTACGTGATCATGTGTTCTTTGCCTGAACGAGCAGAGCTTTGCATCATGGTGGCAGGTCTGGCTCCCTGTGCCACTTGACTTTCTGGAAGTTGCACTCCGAAATAAGCAGAGTGCGTCAGACGCCCCTGCAGTTGTCCGGAAGACTCATTGTACTGTCTGCATGCCTGCAGGAGAAAAAAACATGACCGCTCGCTCACAAACACGCTAGCAAACATGGACACAATCCAAGCTCCCTCTCTGTGGCCTCCGACCTGTTCTTTCTTCCCTCCATCACCGCTTCCGCCCCACTTTACGCTCCACTGAGCAACAGGAAGTACAAATATGCTGTTGTTAAAGCCGGTTATCTGTCTTTTTGCATGCGATATACCCAAATTGTTGAGGACAAGCTGTGCCAAATACCCAACCTCGCTTTGCTTGCGTACCAGCTGCGGACAACATGGATGAGACGTAAATCGTGTTGTTCCCTCTTGACGCTCGTATCATCCGTAAAGACAACTGCAGTATGTCTCTGTTGTCTCTCTTCATCTCCCTTCTGCTCACCTGCTCCCTTTTACTCTCCTCGGGAGGGACAACGGCTCTGGCTTTCTATTACAGTATGTTCACATCCTTCTTCTACTGTCTTTCCATTATGTTTCTACTGTCTTTCTGGCCGCCTTCTACTGTCCTCTACTGTCCATTATGTTTCTGGCCGCCTTCTATTGTCCATTATGTTTCTAGTGTCTTTCTAGCCTTTTTCTACTGTCTTTCCATTATGTTTCTACTGTCTTTCTATCCTTCTTCTACTGTCTTTCCATTATGTTTCTACTGTCTTTCTATCATTCTTCTATTGTCTTTCTATTACTGTCTTTTTATTATGTTTCTACTGTCTTTCTATCATCTACTGTCTTTCTATTACTGTCTTTCGATTATGTTTCTATTGTCTTTCTATCCTTCCTATACTGTCTTTCAATTATGTTTCTACTGTCGTTCTATCATTCTTCTACTGTCTTTCTATCACTGTCTTTTGATTATGTTTCTACTGTCTCTCTATTGTTCTTCTACTTTCTCTCTATATTATGTTTCTACTGCTGTACTATTGATAGAATAAAATGTAGATAGAATGAATATAGTGTTAGTTATCCCACTTATATCCATTTGCTTAGACAATAGAAAGAATGTTTGAATATGCTGAAGAGGGAAGGTTCCTGTGACCCTGAGCAGAGACCCCCAGCGACCCCCAGGTCTTGGAGGTGCCTAGACGCGCCAACAGCGACCCTGCAGATGTTTCTGTTAATCCTGCAAGAATGTGCCAAGATAAGAACTCATAAAACAGTAAAAGTTATTACTCTCTCTCACACACACACACACACACACACACACACATATAGACAAACAAATATAGCTCGTGCAACTGCCCCCCCCCCCGACCATGTAGTAGGGACCCCAAAAAGAGAATAAAAAGAGAGTGTGAACTGCATATTCAGAGTGAAGCGGCATGTTACTGGGTATGTGGTTTCACTCTCCTCGCTGCGAGTAACTTTGAATTTTGTTGTCTGTCTCTTCTGTATTAAGTGTTTTTACAAGTGTCACAGGAGTTTAAACCTGACAACTATTGTGTTTCTACTTTTTCTATTATATTTCCACTGTTGTTCTACTGTATTTTTACTGCCTTTGTGTTATGTTTCTACTGTCTTTCTGTTGTGTATTCTGTGTTCTGTTGTGTTTCTGTATTGTTCTACTGTCTTTCTATTGTGTCTTTCTATGTTTATACCATCTATTGTTGTTCTACTATGTTTATACATTCTATCTATTGTTGTTCTACTATGTTTCTACTGTCTTTCTATTATGCTTATACAGCCTTTCTATTCAACTCATCACACATTTTGGGTACAATGGTACTCTCTTTCTTCTGCCTTTTTACTGTGTTTCTACTGTCTTACTATTGTTTCTACAGTGTTTCTACTTTCTAGTGTGCCTCTTGTGTTTCTACTGTCTCTTTTATTCAGTTTCCATTGTGTTTTACAGGGTGACTACTGTCTTTCTACAGCGTACTGCATTGTATTTCTAATGTGTTTTTCCCGTCTTTCTACTGGGATTTGACTTTCTTTCAATTGTGATTCTACTATCTTTTTATTGTGTGTCTGTTCTATTTCTACACTATTTCTAATGGGTGTCAACTGTCTTTCTACCATCCTTCTCATGTGTTTCTACCGTTCATCTATTGTTTCTATTGTCATTCTACGTTGATTCTACATTTGTTCTGCTGTGTTTCTACTAAGGATGTTTTTCCCCACAAAACGTTGATTAGGAGTGCATCCCTGTTAGAGCCTGTATGTGTAATTCTGACTCTGTGTAAATCATCTTAAATAAAAGACGTATTGTTGTTTTTAAAAATGATTGTAGATATTTGTTGTATAAAGAATCATCCAAATGAATCACAAATGCGTAAAGCAGTCAAGATCCATGATGGTGTATGTCAGGGGTCACCAACCCGTCAATTGCGATCTACTAGTTGGTCTTTGGAACCTTTTAGAAAAAATTTATTATCGCATCAGTACCCTCTCCTCCCGAAGAGCGACCAACAGCCCCCCCATTTTGTCCACTGAACCCCCCGTACGCCTCGCAGCTCTCCGGGCAGCAACCTGCAAGCCCCGGCACGCACGGCAGCTCGCCACACCACATCCAAAACACTTAGCGGCCATCTGCAGCCTGTGGCTCATTTGTCATTGCGTCACGGCATAAACAAAATGAACTTTTGAACAAAAAAACTGCAAAAAACCCCCACCAAAATCTCCATGCCTACCCATTTCTGTTGGCAATGACTGAGTGTGTGTATGAATAATAACCCAAAGAAGAGACTTTTCTACACTGATGACCTTCTTTTTAATAGAGTCTTGGCCCAAAATGGATGTCCCAGTTGGATTCTTGTACAGCATAAAAGCATAAGTAAAGCTATTTGGGCGCTATACACCAAAGCATATGACCTTCCCCGTCCCAGGGGAGATGTATTTTCAACAAATTGGCCCGTATGTTGTGGGCACCTGCAGCTGATTGTAAATCATCTGTACCGGATGTAGGTCTACCACACACACACACACACACACCATGCAAAACAATAAGTACATATACATAAGTCAGGTTAGGCCGACCCATATTCAAGTTATCAGGTAATGAGTTCAAGGAGTATATCGTATGCAGATTGTTTCCCACTCTGTAGAAGATTGGCATCTATAACCATTGACACATTGGGTCAACATGGTGTAACATGTTCTTCATGTCTTTTACTTACATTACAGTGCAGCCCTTATGATTTAACTACAGTGTATCCAAAGCTCCCACAAGGTGCAGGCTATCTGGAGTTCCTCTAAAGCCGCCTCAGTGAGACGAATAAAAAAGGACATCCAGATTTCATTACTCGGGATTGAAAATAAAAGCACTTTTGGGCTCAGGAATGTGCTGCAGATATGTGAACGTAAATAATGGAGGAGAGTAAAAGTTGCAGCAGGGAGGCAGATATTGTTATGTGCTTGACTTGAGGCAGAGAGATGGCACGGCCGTACGTCGTATGTACGATGGGGGGAGGGATCTTTATGTGTGAGGTGAAAAGAAAGGTAGAATGTGGTGTGGAAATAAGAGACATGCATGGAGGAAAGCGATGTAGAGGTCAGTAACGAGAAGAGACCGTTGGATGAGATGAAGAAAAAAGGTGACATTAATGGCTTTTGGAGTGTATGCAGCCTGCCTGTACTAAAAAAACATGAATTAAACATCGCTCATGGCTGAGCAGAGCCACACAGTATGGTGCATCACACTAAAGTGCCCTGGCAGAAACATCGATTCTCACCGAGTTCTCCCTTGAAACGCCCCCACTAATAAGGGCGCTAAAGAGGAGTGTGTCATGACGTGTTTGATTTGATGTATTGGCTCTGTATCTTCATGTGTACTCGATCAAGCCCAGCCATGTTTCCAACCCCTTCAGTACCGTCCATTTCAGACCATTTGGACACAGAATATTGTTCTCGATGGCTATATATAAACATACCAAAACAAAGACGAAACTCTCGTCTTTCATCAGAAAATTTTTTGTTTTTATATGTTTTTTTTATTATGTTTTTATATGCAAGCAATCCATGCCGAGCTCTCATCAGATGCGCTTCTGCCCCCTTGTGGACGTTTTATGGCTCGAAACGGCTCCTGACATCCATTAGTGTGCAGTTGCAGCATCACCTCATTTTTTACTCTCACACAAAAAAGTTGGATTTATAAAAAGGTATAAATACACCTTTGGTATTGAATAGATCATGCTGTCTAGAGGTTGAATACAGCCTATTATTAGTCCAAAAATGTGCATACTTCGCTGGAACAACAGGCTTTTATTGCAGGTTTGAATGATCTCACGACAGGCATAATAATCCCTCAGAAAAATCCATCTATTTTCTATGCCGCTTATCCTCACTAGGGTTTGCTGGAGCCTATCCCAGCTGACTTTGGGCAAGAGGCGGGGTACACCCTGGACTGGTCAATCACAGATTCCCCATGAAAACCCTACACTTGACATCGCTACTGCTACCCACTAAAGCTGAAACTCAACTCTGAAACCCCGATGTCACTTCCTCACGGGAGGAAAAGTTGCAACGTCATGATTTTACCCTAAAACTGATTTCTTTTTTTGGCCTTAACTAATAGTATGCTAAAACAGGGGTAAGGAACCTTTGGCTCAAGAGCCTGATGTGGCTCTTTTGATGGCTGAATCTGGCTCTCACATGTTTCTTTCATGTCTGACGTTTTGAAGGAAAACGTTAAATAAATCACAGTGTCTTTTCATTAGAGCACAACGAATCTGAAGTCATGCATCAGCAGGCTCAAGCTGTGGTCTTTAAGCTATACTGGCAGACCGAACCTGGCTCAGACGTAAAAGTAGGACCTCATTCAGGGAAACTATCGTCACAAGAATTCACCAACTGTATGGAAATGAAACAGAAACCAAGTTGAACCAGCTGGCCAAAGCTACATTTTGTTGTACCGAGAGGAGACCAGTGAACAACAGTAAGCAGCCATACTTTTATCTCATGGATGGATGGATGCTTGAAAGGCAGCCACTCATGGTGGCTCCAATAACCCCCCACATGGTTAACCATGATTGTGATTAATCATGATTTATACAAAAACAGCCACATGATTGTGATGAATCAATAATTATTAATTAATCATAATTACGCGAGATTGTGATTAATCATGATAATCATGATTCAAGAGTAGACATATGATTAAGGCGATACATTTTTCTGTGTTGAATATATGAATATATATATATATTATAGATACAGAAGATTAGCTATTAGGGCTCCAATGGGATGTTATACGCCAGGGGTGGGCATGGGAATATGGGGACAAGCTCCCATTTCCCATAAAATGCTCCCACGGCTTGCTCAACCGTTCAATTCAAGCCTCTGACATCCAAGTCCTACTTCTGGCCTTCTTGAGTGTGTCAGTTATGAGTTGAGTTGAGTTGGGCGAACCTGTTTCCACTGACGAGAAGGGGATGAAAGGCGGGTCACTGGCGCCTTAAAACCAGTCGCTTCGGGCAGATGGGGCTCATCAGTCTGGGATGGCAGCCCATCTAGGAGAAGGAATTTCTGATTTCAAAACCACTGCTGCCTTGCGGTAAACCCCTTTTGGGAACGGCTATAGGAGTAAACCCAGACAGAAAATCAGGAGACGGAGTCCCAAAGGCGGTCTGGCAACACAATGTCATTCCGGCAACTCCTGCAACGCCATTGGTGCCCAAGCTGTACATACATCTTTTAAAAAAAGACTTATTTCTGCGCATTTTCAGGTTGTTTGCAAAAAAGGCAAAAAGTGGTGATGATGCAACTCTACAAAAAAGAGAGCATGTGTGACGCAATTTTAAGCTGAAAAAAACGACCACAAGGTGGCAGACGTGCATTTTCCAGGAACTGGGCCTGCATCTCTTCCATGCACACCAACTCGGAAGTCAACCAGGAAGGGAAATGCCATCTCGCCTGCGGAAAGGAGGGTACGCCTTGGGGGAGCGTTTTGCAAATGCGTGCACACACACACAGCTCAGTTGCAAATGTGAAAAGTATAAACAGTTCATGGTGTTAGATTTGTAAAAAAAAAAACAACAACCATATTTGTGTTGTGGCATCATTGTTGGGATATTTTGTGTAAACATGGCTAAAATATTGTCAAAGTGAAAGTTAGGCTTGAAATGTATCTTTTTACCAAAAGCCTTTTCCCTCCTTTTTCTGACTGATATTACTTACAGATTAAAATGCATATTAACTTACCAATGTTCTACTGCGCCTCACAGCTAGGAGACCCGAGTTCAATTCCACCCTCGGCCATCTCTATGGGGAGAACATGCAAACTTGGCTTTTCTCCGGGTACTCCGGTTTCCTCCCACATTCCAAAAACATGCTAGGTTAATTGGCGACTCCAAATTGACTCCAAAAAGGTATGACAGGTATCACATGAGTGTGAATGGTTGTTTGTCTATATGTGCCCTGTGATTGGCTGGCGACCAGTCCAGGGTGTACCCCGCCTCTCGCCCAAAAACAGCTGGGATAGGCTCCAGCACCCCTTGTGAGGATAAGCGGAATGACAACAACAACAAAATCATCTGTGTGCCTTGAAAAATCTGATCCAAAACATTGACGTGTGACCAAAAAGAGAAGAGCGCAAACCAATGTATAGTCATACTGTCGTAGTATTGACTTGATATTTGATCGATACCAACATCTGCAGTATCGCCCTCCTGGAGGACCACAGTATATATCATTTGCTGTCAAAAGTTTTGAAAGGATACAAACTCAATTAAGCACAATCTATTCTAGACGACGAACATCTGGACCAGGTTTCTTCTTTGTAACATTTATCTAACATTCTACAGTGTAAATATTTAGGCGTGTGTGCGTGTGTGTGCGGGCGCGCGTGTGTGTGCGTGCGTGGTGAGTCGCAGGGATGCAGCAGGAGCGAGCTGGAACATCCATCCTGCTTCTCCGCGTGAGACACCGATCAAGTGCACTTTGTGTGTGACACGGAATGAAAGTGGTTTACTTTCCGCAAGAAGGAATCGAAGCGCGCCTGTAAAAATAACACAAACGCGCTGAGAAGATGCAACCACTTTCAAGATGGACTTTGCTGCTTTTTCTCGGAGGTTCGCTGCCACAAGGTAAGAGGAATTTATCAGCACATTCTCACCTTTCGGCTCCAAGAGAAGAGTGGAGATGAAATACGGACAAACAGACGTCAGAAACAACGTGAACTATTTTATCTCGTACATCAGCACCATAGAACTTTATTATCTCTTTCCCATACTTGTTCGAATCAAAGATAATTTGAAAGAAAACACATTCATGAATATTCCCCTCTTGGCGTTAACTAGGCCATGAAAATGAATGTAATGAATGCTAATGTTAGAATAGCGATGACGGACGGGATGGTTATTTCCAGCTAATGAGGCTTTGAGCTTTGGGGTGTATTCCCATTATTTTACAATAAGACACCGGATCAGCTGGAAGTTTGGATAACATGATTTATTCCCACTTTGCTCAGCGGCATTAAACGCACCAAGTTCATGCTAATGTTTGGGAGTTTCATTTGTTGTTGTTTGATGTTGGATGTTGTTTTTCTGAGTCCAGTTAGCGCGTTATGCCGTTAACAATCCATTTTTTCGGCTAAAATTTCTTGTTTAGCGTCCAAAATAGAGAAGATTATTATCGTACGTGGCTGTTTGATGTGTGCGCTGAAAGGCAATGTGCAAGCATGAGTGAACGTGAGGTCGTGCAGCCACACATTAACAATAACGTCAATAACGTCATTAAAACCTAACTTTATGCATTCCCACACAGTGTCAGCGTTTGAGAGCAAATATGAGGTGAAAGAAAAACGGTAAAAATACAGTATATAGTAGTCTATCTGTGTGGCGTGGGAGAAATTTAGCACACTTACATTGGTGCATTCAAGGACCGCCAAACATAGTGGGATTGATCGCACTGGTAACAAATAACATATACATGCAAATGTATGGAATTTATATTTTCATTTTGTTTCTACGATGGGCCGTGGGCCAATAAAAAACAAGCCACACTTAAGACACGCCTGACCTCAGTAGCTATGGCCATTTTGGGCTCTTCCAATGGAAAACTGCACAACCAAACTACCCAATCCTTTTCTGTGTGATAGAAACACTGTAAAAAGGACTTGGTCTGGTTTTAAAAGGCGTGGTAAAACCTTCCCTTTGTGATATCACAGAAGGATGGACTTCCTGATATGGGCATGGCCATAAGCCATATAAGCTCTCTGCCCCCCCCCCCCCCCCAGCTCTGTTTCTCTGTTTGCTAGCAATGGCTTGTAAGGGAACGCCACATTTGTTTCCAATTTCCAAAGACGCCACCATCAAGCGGAATTGGTTGGAGTTCCTAATTCCCTACCAGTAAGAAAAAGAAATGCATTTGAATCTGTCAAGGGCATTTCCCACTGGACTGTTTAGTGAACATGGGCCGTTATGCTGCTGGACTAGCCCACAAACTTGCTGAAGCCCTACACCTTTCCAACATTACTTGTTGTGTGGAAGAGTCAGAAGGGCAATCAGTAAGTAACAGGTTATCAGTGTCTTAACGGGTTTTATGTTGTGTAGCATTATAGAGTGTGCATACAGGGAGGGGGTTGCTAATAGCCGTTTCCCACCACAATTAGTGGCTCTACCAGAGTTTTTTTTACACACTGCAAAACACATTAGACGTTAGTGATGCTGTAGGAAACCTAACCTTAAAATGCTCAAGATACCTAGCACTGAGAGACGTCTTGCAGTAACCTCTTGTCTTGAGAAACTGTATGGCTGTATAAAAAGTGTATAAAGTGTATAAAATATTAAAAGTGGACATTTGAAAAAGATTAATTGGCGTTTATTAGCAGCTCCTTTACCATTTATCAGCTCCTATAAAGTTGGTTCACAGCTAGCGGCACAAACCGGAAGTCCTTTTCAGCACTCGGCAGTGTGACCAACCACATCGGAGTCGGTGTGCTTGGAGGTGGGCTGTTGGTGGAATACATTAAAACAGAGTGTTTTTGCAGGAAGCACAAAATCCGAAGAAATACAGCTGAATAGGTGCAGATTCTGGAAAGCTTTGTGTGCTGGTTATTGTGTGTAGCTGCTCTATAGGAGTCTACAACTCAATACCAAGGGACAGAAGCTGAGCACAATAGGTCCTTTTTAAAAGTAGCAAAAGTATTTCCTGTTTTCATTCATCTGTGTGTCCTCTTAAGGCAGTAATGAGCTGTCTCTTTTTTAAAATCAGTTTTTATATGCTTAATGTACATAAAAGAGCAAGCCGTATGTTCATGTCTCACCTAAGGATTGTGGGTTATGGGCAAAATTCCTCCAACGTGCATTTTTTGTGTGTACTTGGCTGACGGGCCAGTCGGTGAACTGTGCAATATAACAATTGTGTGTGTGCGGGTAGTTGTGCACGAACAAGGGTTATATCACATGAACATTTATAGAGCAGAACGTGGATCGGAAGGGGCTTGGCTTAACACTAAATGACTCACAGACAAATGTGCTGAAAATACCTCATGTTCCCCAAAGCTGTCACTATCTGCCATTCAGAACATTTACACATGACATGATATTTTCCAACAAAATACTACGACTTCTTCTTGCAATGGCGTACTGTATTTCTGGTGGGTTCAAAGTAACAAAGTGAGAAAGCAATCTGACCTCTACCAGTTCTCACTGACACCCCTTCCTAGATGAGGAAATCAGCTCCAGAACAGCAGAATAAAAATAGTATTGTCATGCTTGAATGATCATCTTAGATGTAGCCTACCTTTGGAGGCGTGCACCTGGTGAGATTGCGTGCAATTTCTTTTTGACCCGCTCAGTGTGAAAGCACGAAAAAGTTTCATTTTCTTTCTGCATGGGATGCTCCGAGAAGACTGATATGTGTGCTGCCATCTGTGGCTGTCATACAACCTTGCATTGAGGCATTAAAGCAGGGGTGTCAAACTCCTGCTACGGCGGAGTTTTTTTTTTCTAGCTGGACCAACATCTCCTTCAATTTGGGGAAGGAGCTCATCGGCCTGAGAAGCTGGTTGGAGAGAAAACCTGCATTGACGTCATACGGGGGACACATAAAAAAAAACACTTCTTAAGGTAGATCATTGACTCATGAAAATAGTAGTCACTCCAAAATGTTGTGTTGCTGCTGGATATTGTTTTTTTTTTCCAAAAAAGGAAGGTTTCAAGGGGACCTATTATGCTCATTTTTGGTCCTTCGTATTGAGTTGCGGACTCCTATACAGCTACTGCACACGATAACCCGCAGAGAAAACTTTCTAGATCCTCCAGAATCTGCACCTATTCCACATATATTCTCTTGGATTTTCCAAAACGGTCTGCTTGAATTTATTTCACCCACAGCCCACCTCTGGGCCTGGCCACTCCCAAGTGCACCAGCTCAGGCCTACAGCTTGTACGCGGGCACAAGGAAGTCACCGCCTAGATGGTTTTCACAAGGTTCACTGTGACATCACAGAGGACTCTCTGAAAGTGAGCGTCAGAGCCGTCCCAAACTTCTTTCAGGGCTCATTTACTTACGGTGGACTTCACTGCTTTAAGAAAATAATTGAAGGGTAAGCAACTCCCAAGTCATTTACACTTACCACTCTGTGTTTTGACCAATGAAGGTGACCAATCATCATGTTCTGCAAGTTCACATTTCATCTCCAAATGTTTCTCCCTTGTTTTCTCCTCAAACTATTGACACATCACTCAAATCTTGGCTATAATCATTGTAAACAACCTGGGTCTCGTACACCGCTGTGTTTGTTTACCTGAGTCATATTATGTATGACATCATGACAAACAATATTTAACATATTGATGCAAAGTTGATAATAATAATGTCAGGGACCCTTTCAAGAAATACAGGATCATATCATTGACTGGACGGTGTTGGTCATTGTGTTGTTACTGCTGGTTGTTCTTTTCACTCACTGAGTTGCATTGCAAAATGGTATCATGTGTTTATTTCATTTACAGTTGAGGTTGGATTGTATTTTGTGCGCTGCGTGGATTTGCTCCGCGCTGAGGCCGCGAAAGAGGTGGGCGATGGCATAGGTCGTAGGCTGCATTCTTCCGGGATCCTCCACAGCGCCGTTGTCACAGCCGTCTCGACATGGCCCCCTGGGCTTGGGCGTGTGGCTTGGGCCTGGTTCAGGCTCGGAATTAGGGTTCCGGGTTAGGAGGGAGGTTGCTCCAGCACGGCGATTTTCTTCTTGGCCAGGAAGCGTCAGATGCTCAGGGCATTGAGACAACTCCTGCCTCAGCCGCAGGATGTCTTTGTAGACGGGCTCGTTGAGCCTCTGGCCCCTTGTGGAGAACTCACAGTGGACGATGCCTAGCACATCCAAGAATGCCATCAACATCAGCAGTCCTACTAGGTTTCTCACGCCTTCAACGTGGACCAGAAGTGAGAAGCATCCAGTGCCTTTTAATCCATTTTCTCTCTCTTAAAAGCATTTGCATGAAGCCTAAAAGGCTTCATGCAAATGCTTTTCCATATATTCCCTCGCCATCATTCCATCCTGAATGACATCCGTCCTGAGACATTTTTCTTCACACCATCCAAGTTGACCTCCAACTCAATGCTTGACTGCGTTAAATATTTCTCACGAGATCGACACTTCAAGTCATTTGGCCTCCAAGTTTTGACAGGTTGGCCACATTATCTTGAATAATTCATATTGTGCATTTTAGGACATGAAATGAACATTTCTTGCACTTCAGAAGCTCTTCCACCTATTCTATTCTCTGCTGTCTTTTGACATAAACCGCCTGATTTCAGTTTTTGACTTGTCTTTCCTCAAAGAAACTGTGCGATGACTTGATTCCGTGTGCATGCAGGCCAATACGGATGCTTTCAACTCATTCCAGTGCAAAGCTCTCCATCACAGCATTTTCACACAAACTAAATATCATCACACAGTGGGTGGAGGAGATGTAGCCCTGTTATTGAGCCAGCGACGATGCAAACCAGACCTGCTTTTCACTGAGTCAAGGCAACAAGACAAACAAACAACAGGGAGGAAACTTACCACCACTAACCACTCGTCCACCATGCAGCCCAGTTTGATAACTTGTCAAACGAAATATAATATATGAACAAATGTGAAAGATGTTGTGTGTCGTCTTGAAACAAGTGAGTCATAACATCGGCTCTTGCAATCCCCCACCCTTCTTTTCTTCAAGAAGCACAAAGAATCACTTGCCTTGAATATATAATATCAACATCCTCCAAACGACAGGAGGGGGTCGAGAAAGAAACAGAACGAAAAAGAAAGACTTCATAAAAAAATTAATAAATTAACATTAATACGAGCCCTTTGGATGAGTGGTTAGCGTGCAGGCCTCACAGCTAGGAGACCTGAGTTAGAGTCCACCCTCGGCCATCTCTGTGTGGAGTTTGCATGTTCTCGCCGTGCATGTGTGGGTTTTCCCCGGGACTCCGGTTTTCCTCCCCCATCCCAAAAACATGCTAAGTTAATTGGAGACTCCAAATGGTCCATAGGAATGAATGTGAGTGGGAATGGTTGCCTATATGTGCCCTGGGATTGGCTGGCTACCAGTCCAGGGTGGACCCCGCCTCTCGCCCACAGACCTCTGGGATAAGCTCCAGCACGCCCGCAACCTTCGTGAGCATAAGTGGTAGAAAATGAATGAATATCTGTGATCATGCATTAACACGTACATTGATGATAACATGTAATAGTTGCAGTATCATGGCCTATCTTGGCTTAACTGACATCAAAACCTGGATGGAACACAATTTCCTCAAACATAACAGTGACAAAACAGATATTATCATCATTGGTCCCAAAAACATCACAACATCCACCCATTACTTCTTTCTCGAACTCGACAGCACCACCCTCATTCCATCACCGCTCATCCGCAACATCGGCATCCTCCTGGACCCTACCCTTTCTTTCGAACCCCACATCAAACAATTACCCCGGACAGCATTTTGTCATCTTAAGAACATACCCGACTCCGTCCCACTTCATCACTTTCATTCTCTGCCGCTGAATTCCTGATGCACGCATTTATCACATTCAGAATCGACTACTGCAACAGTATTCTTTATGGTACAACATCTAAAACCCTCAACAAATTACAATATATTCAGAACTCAGCTGCTCGCCTCCTCACCTCCACCCGCTCCCGTCAACACATTACCCCGGTCCTTAAAAACCTCCACTGGCTTCCCATCCCCCAACGTTTCCATTTCAAAGTCCTTCTCATCACTTACTAAGCTCTCCACAATCTGACCCCCTCCATACCTCACAGACCTCCTTCATCCACACAACCCCCCACGTCCCCTTCGCTCCTCAGACTCTAACCTCCTGGCACTCCCTGTAAGACCAAGCTCCGAACCTGGGGAGACAGAGCCTTCTCCATCGCTGCCCCCACCCTCTGGAATTTTTTGCCCCATTCGCTCCGTGCTTGCCTCCTTCAAAAAACAACTCAAAACCCACCTGTTTAAATCCGTTTTTAATGTCTAACTTTTTATACCTGACTGCTGCGCCCTGCCCCACTTTTAGCCTTGTTTGAGCTCTGAATGAATGTTTGGATATTGTATTGTAATGCATCTTTTACTGTAAATTGTCTTTGAGTACTCTGAAAAGCGCTATACAAATAAAATGTATTATTATTATTATTATTTGGATGATTCAAAACACTACCCAAACTTGATACACATACTTATGCTACCTCAGTCAACAACAACAGCAGTGACAACACTTGTTATGTCCGCTCTCCTTGGGATGGCTGTGTCTTCCAGCACGTGTGATGTGTGCCCCAGTCCTCAGGTAAAAAATGCTGACGGCAAACCAGCATCTTGTTGAGTCTTTGTAGCCAAATGTAGAACTAGCTATCCACTTTTCTGTCTGTGAATGATGCTGAGGCTAGCAATTAGCGAGGCATCGTGTTAGTCCGCCAGCTAAAAATAGTTTTTCATGTTAGCTACAATAGTAGTATGGCTGTAGCTTGGTTAATATACAAGTCAGTTATGTAAATGGAACACTGTTGGCTGTCTTAGGTTCTTTTGTGAGGTATTTAGCGTCAAAATAGGTATTTTCCTTGATGTCTGCTGTTAGCTGGCTCATATGAAGTCGTGCTAGAATGCATAGAAAAGGGAAATAAATATGTGTTCATGTGTCACAGATTGTCAATGATGGGCAAAATTCCAAAAAAGTGCAGTTCCCCTTCTAAGTCTGCATTAGTGCTGGTATTTTTGAATTTGTAGGCTACACTGGAAATAATGTATGTCCTTTTCCTTGTTTCACCTGGTCTTGTCAGCCCCGCCCACTTCCTGTTGTGTTCAGCCAATCAGATGTTTGCCTTCCCTCCTGTTTCTCACCTGTGTGCCTTTTTGCCGATTGCAGCTTTGTTTTTTTTCAATGAGAATAATAACGTTTAGTTTAAAGTCTGGCCTGCGCTAATGCTACGCTACATTCCGTAGAAAAGTAACATGGCATTTCCCATGTGATCCACTTCAAACATCGACAGAAGCAGCGAAATGAAACAGAAGGTGGAAGAAAAGTAATTACAGGAGGACTTGAAGCTTAATCAACCTCCACTGTGCTTTATTTCATCAAATTACAAGTGCGGAACAGATTTAAGTCGCTCTTTGATCATTTCCTGACGCACACAAAAGCACATTTGATATGGTTTGCATGTCACATCATCAGAAAATAATTCCAACAGAAAATGAGTCGCAGGTTCCGCCTAATTACACCCTAAGTGTTCTATTTTCAGACAGCTCATCTCTTCCCATGTTGTTGATGATTTTTCCACGTTTCAGCGGTTGCAAAGGTGTGCACATGACCTGACCGAAAGCTGATCCAAACCGATGAGATAGAGCGCCACATTGATGGATGTGACAGCAGGGGAATCATTATTCATGAAATAATTCTGGATTTGGAAAAGCTAACTCTACCTAGCTGGTGCTATCTACCTAGCTTTATATGGCTTTCATGATGCCTTCCTACAAAGATGTCCTTCTGCCAAGTCAGAAAAATAAATGAATAAATGAATGATGGCTATTCAGATGTAGTTTTACCAAATGTGCTTTCATTTCCCTTCTCCCCGTCTCCCTGTTGTTCCGCACACTCAGGAAGCTTTGCATCAAAAGCAGAGGACCACCTCTTCAGGAAGCTTTTCAGGAGGTACAACCAGTTTATCAGGCCGGTGGAGAACGTCTCAGACCCTGTCACGGTGGAGTTTGAAGTCTCCATCTCACAGCTGGTCAAAGTTGTAAGTTCAAAACAAGTAAATTGGTAAATGCATTATGCAAGGATTTTGCATATGTATATGTGATATCACAGCGGGACTCACTTCTCGCTTCAAATTTCATCCATCCATCCATTTTCTGTACCGCTTATCCTCACTAGGGTCGCGGGCATGCTGGAGCCTATCCCAGCTGTCTTGGAGAGAGAGGTGGGGTCCAACCTGGACTGGTGGCCAGCCAATCACAGGGCACATATAGACAAACAATCATTCACATGTTTTTTGAAAATATATTTGTTTATAATTCATGGCTGTTTCGTGGTTGAATACGGCCGACAATACTGGAAGGAATTGAAGGATTGAACCAGCAACCATCGTGTTGCGAGACAACCACTAAACCACCTCTGAATGTGTTTGGTGTAATTCAAATGAAAATACACGGCCCCTGAACATGGTTTGTGTGTGTGTGTGTGTGAGAATCGCGACCTCAATTCTTCAGTTCCTTCCAGACTTCAGACGCAAGGTGACTTCTTTCTCTGCTTCTCTGCAGGATGAAGTCAATCAGATCATGGAAACTAATTTGTGGCTTCGGCATGTAAGTACACACACGCACACACACAGACTTGCCAAACTTGACCTTTCTATTTTTTTGCTTAGGGTAGAAATTGTGGTGAAGAGAAGGTACACATAGTCATCATTATGGAATACGGGTATGGCTGTATGGCTGTCACAAACAAAAAAGTAATTCCTGATACGGTAAAAAACTAGAAAATACCCTGTATGTTTTTTTTTCTCATCCACCCTCATTTGGTCATCATGTGCAAATACCTGACAGTACAGGTGAAATGTCCAGCATACACGTACCCCTCTTAAGCAAAGTCTTTATGCTGCACTGATCATGGCTGGTGAGGCACCAACACCTTGGAGTTGCCCATGAAGAGGATAAGAAGAAAAAGAAGCGAATAATTCACTTGGGATTAAAAAAATAATAATGTTTTGAAATTGTTGTGGTCGAGTGGTTAGCGCGCAGACCTCACAGCTAGGAGACCAGGGTTCAATTCCACCCTCGGCCATCTATGTGTGGAGTTTGCATGTTCTCTCCGTGCATGCGTGGCTTTTCTCCGGGTACTCCGGTTTCCTCCCACATTCCAAAAACATGCTAGGTTAATTGGCCACTCCAAATTGTCCAAAGGTATGAATGTGGGTGGGAATGGTTGTTTGTCTATATGTGCCCTGTGATTGACTGGCCACTAGTCCAGTGTGGACCCCGCCTCTCGGCCGTAGTCTGCTGGGATAGGCTCCAGCATACCGCCACCCTAGTGAGGATAAGCGGCATAGAAAATGGGAGGATGGATGGATATAGAATGGATGGACGGATATAGGATAGATGGATGGATATAGGATGATAGGATGGATGGATGATGGATATAGGATGGAAGGATGGATGATGGATGATGGATGGATGGATATAGGATGGATGGATGGGTGGATATAGGATGATAGGATGGATGGATGGATATAGGATGGAAGGATGGATATAAGATCAATGGATATAGGATGGATGGATGGATGATGGATGGATATAGAATGGATGGATGGATATAGGATGATACGATGGATGGATGAATGATGGATGGATATAGAATGGATGGATGGATGATGGATATAGGATGATAGGATGGATTGATGGATGGATGATTGATGGATACATGATGATAGGGTGGATGGATGGTTGGATGGATAGATGATGGATATAGGATGATAGGATGGATGGATGATAGATGGATATAGGATGATAGGATGGATGGGTATAGGATTATAGGATGGATGTATGGATGGATATAGGATGGCTGGATGGATGATGGATGGATGGATGATAGATGGATATAGGATGATAGGATGGATGTATGGATGGATATAGGATGGATGAATGATGGATGGATATAGGATGGATGTATGGATGGATATAGGATGGATGGATGATGGATGGATGGATATCGGATTGATGGATGGATATAGGATTGATATAAGATGATAGGATGGATGGATATAGAATGGATGGATATAGGATGTATGTATGTATGTATGTATGGATGGATGATAGGGTGGATGATGGATGGATATAGGATGATTGGATGGATGGATATAGGATGGATGGATGGATATTGGAAGGATGGATGGATGGATATAGGATGATAGGATGGATGGATGATGATGGATATAGGATGGATGGATGATAGGATGGATGGATGATAGGATGGATTTAGGATGGATGTATATAGGATGAATGGATGATGGATGGATGGATGGATGGATATAGGATGGATGGATGGATGGGTGATGGATGGATGATGGATGGATGGATGATGGATGGATGGATATAGGATGATCGGATGGATGGATGGATGATGGATGGGTGATGGATGGATGATGGATGGATGGATATAGGATGGATGGATGGATGATGGATGTACACCGTGACTCCATGTGTTCATGGAGCTGAATCTAATCTAATCTAATAATTCCAACAGTCACTTATCTAATCAGAAATCCGGGAATGTCAAGCCAGCTGGTGGGTTCGGCACAGGGAGAACGAGCCGTGTGTCATTAATAGACCTTTTTATGGCACGTATCAATTACTACAATTTTTTTTCCATTTGCTGGTGGTAACCCTCGCAAACAGCAGGGCTCTACTGCATATGTGTCAAACTCAGGCCCGGGGCCCAAATTCGTCCCATGCTGCAATTTCATCTGTCCCTCTGAACTGTTTGTAAAATAGCATTGAGTCGCCCTGCCTCACAAACCTTATCAAACAAAGCTCTTAGAGCCATCTGCGTAATTAAACCATTCCTCCAGTACAAACTGCTCCTCTGGCATTTTAATTTAAAAAGTGGAAACTTTATTTTATATTGCACAAAATTCACAACAATTCTCAGTAAGGGTGCCAAATTCAGAGCAAAAGTCCAAATAATTGAACTGTCCATGATTAAAAATAGCAGAACTTTAACTATGACACGCTGTCTGTACAAACAAACCTTAAAAAGGCATAAAAACAATAATAATAATAAAAGTGTGTCATCTGTCCATTCCACAGATGCTAACTCTTCCGAGTTGCACATTGATTGTGATGTTTTCGTGTTGATATAAAATACTGATGAAGAGGCGGTTGATCAACAATCACTTTATTGAAACCAACAACCATGGCAAAACAAGAAGGTGTTATGGTTATTAATACTTTCAGTATGCAGAAATTTCAAGAACAAGTGTTGAAAAATTCAGGATAAACATTAAGAACGGTTGTGGGGGTTGTTGATGTAATGTCCAGTTTGGCTCACAACCAAAAGCAGGCTTTGACCTTTGGCCCCCAGTGTGTGAATTTGCTCCCCCTGCTCTCCTGTGTATGAATGGATGCATAAGTCCATGGTCCATGTTGGCATTGCCTCTGTGCAGGTCTAGAACCACAGACGCTGCTCGATACCATCAAGTCTTGTCTACTTGACACTGATGCAATCCAACAGAACATCAGCTGGTGCTGTGATTACTCGTTCCACTTCATAGGCATTCAAATCTCCGTAAAGGCTGGTCTCGATTGTCATGGCTCAGCCGTCTGTGTTGAAGAAGGCTTCGCTAAGTGCCATCACTCACTGATAATTATAGTGGATTGATGCCGCTTCAGCCACCCTGCAGGGGATTCCATCTCTAGCTGTGCATTGGCTTCATTCTTCCAAAATACAGTCGACGGACTATCGTTGCTGATGGTTTATGTCTTTATCTATGCAACCATTGATGTTCTCTTGGTCTGTCAAATATCCGATTGCAGCCTCCATGTTATCCATGTTGATACGGGCGTGTCAGGAGAGTTGAGGTGTGGAATTATTGTAGTGTTACCAACATTATGGCATCCTGCTCATGCTAGCAGCGATCTCATCTCCAGCCAATCATAATCCCTGATAAATGGAAAAACCAGTGCGGCATGAAGTGGTTAATTAAACAGCGCTCAGGTCGTTACTGGGCATTAATCCACCCTGCTAATGAAAGACTTTATCTTGAATGACGTGTAGACTCATGAATAGTTAGTTACCTGCGTTCACAGAATAACAATTCAATCCTCTCATTTGTCAGCACGCTGTTTCTTGTTATTGACTTGGCTTTATTGCTGTGCTATTACGACTCTTCACTGCATTCATTAAACGCCCCAAAGGCTCATACTTCCGTGAATATTTCCCTTTTGTACTGACGCTTGAAAAGAATGTTATGTACAATATGAGGATGGACTTTAAGGAGATTGTTGAGAGAGCCTGCAGCTCTTTAAGCGGCGACTACTGAGACCGATCAATGACTTTATCCGTCTTCTTTTTCAGATCTGGAATGACTACAAGCTGCGATGGATGCCGGCCGAGTTTGATGGAATTGAGTTCATTCGAGTTCCATCCAACAAGATCTGGAGACCCGACATTGTCCTCTACAACAAGTGAGACCGTCGGCACCATTACCATTAATACAGTCTCATAGTTCCTACTCATACAAGTATTGCAGTGGCGGCTGCTGGTCCCCGAAACAGGAAGCTCATTGGGGTCTGACGTGCATTTAATATGATTTCAGCAAGGCTGTCTGCCGCCGTCATGATTGGGCTAACTAGCACGCTCCTTCCACACTTCAATGAAGGAATTAACCTCTAGAGTTGTAGAATTGACTGCAAATCTGCGGGACCGGCATAGGCAAAGGGGGACAAAGTAATCCGTAATGCAGCGTTAAGTCCAATGATCATAGTAATGGTTGTTGTTGTGGCTCGTGACCTAACGGCCTGCATATTCATGCCCCCCCCTCTGTGAAATGAGACAATCATTGGGGGATAGCTGTTAGGACATTGTCGTAATGGCGCAAACCCGCCTCTCTGTTGAGACAACAGTGTCCTGACATTTCTCCCCCAAAGATTGTCTCATTCCAGGGAAAGAGTAGCCACTCAGGAGTTGTTTTACCACCAGGGAGGCAAACAACCTTTTTTTATGCAGGGCAGTGGTCCACCATCCATGCCTGGCAAGAACAACCACCCTTTTGTGGTGTGGCGACCCCCACCAGGGGCATGAGTAGGGAGACCCCTCAACGTCTTCAACAAATAATAAAAGTCCAGTTGTCTCAATTCAACCTTAGTATGTTGATGAAGCCATATCCTTCTTAAATTTTAGATGATAAATTATAGATGATAGTAGAATTGGTGGAAACTAAAAACATTGTTATTCATGTTCTAATGTTTTTTTCTTTCCTCCACACCTTTCTCCTCTCCATTTCATTTCTACCCCAAATTGGACGCAATATTGGACATTTCTGTCTTTTCTAATGCACACATGCTTGTGACGTGTCCCCTCATCGCCATGGCCATATGCTGATGCTGCTCCATACATGCGCCCACACACAGTGCCGTCGGGGACTTCCTGGTGGAAGATAAAACCAAAGCTCTGCTGAAGTTTGATGGTACGATTACCTGGATTCCTCCCGCCATTTTCAAATCCTCCTGCCCCATGGACATCACCTACTTCCCCTTCGACTATCAGAATTGCTCCATGAAGTTCGGATCTTGGACCTACGACAAAGCCAAGATTGACCTGGTACTGATTGGGTCGAAGGTTAGTGATAGCTGTTATTGGAAGATAATATTGATTTGGTCAGACACAAAGAAATGAAACAAGCCAAAATGACACTGACAAGCAGCCAGTGTCTGCTGCAGAAGGAGAGAACTGAAAGAATCCTTCCCAGCAAGAAATCCGTTTTGGATAGAATTGCTACTGAGGCATTTGTGGTAACATCAGAGTTCCATGTCGACATTGACTGCAAATGAGGTGGTTTGAAAAACAAAAACGAACAAAGGCAGAATGAAAGGCAAATTGGGGGGCTGTATTTGCATTCATACCCAAAGACACAGATCAACATCATCTTGTAGAAACATGTTTGATCACATACAGAAAAATCAAAGGCTACTGGGGGCCTCCTCTTTGTATCAAACTGCCCTATTTGAGCACCAAATCATACAGTTTGTGTGTATTTAGTCAGTGCTTGACACAACAGCTACAATTAGTGTCCATTGCTGTTTAAAACACCACATTTGTCAAACCACTCAGGTATCGTATCATATATGTATATACAGTTGCACATTACTTACAGACACATGGTCTCCAAGGTAGAAGTGTTCTATATGCTCTGTGTCCCTAACCGCATCACAAAGTCACAGGACCAGCCAAGTACGGAAAAGCATGACTTGTACACGATTTTTTTAATTGTCAAGTCATTTTGTTTGTTTTCTTCAAGAAAAATGCATCCATCATCATGACCAAATGCAGGCATACCTGGGAAGTGGTTTTTTTTGGCACTGATCTCTCTTCATTCATGGAACAACGTGACCTTCCATCGTCTAGGTCAACCTGAAGGACTTCTGGGAGAGTGGCGAGTGGGAGATCATTGACGCACCGGGCTACAAGCATGACATCAAGTACAACTGTTGCGAGGAGATCTACCCAGACATTACATACTCCTTCTACATCCGTCGCCTGCCACTCTTCTACACCATCAACCTCATCATCCCCTGCCTCCTCATCTCTTTCCTCACAGTGCTGGTTTTCTATCTCCCTTCCGACTGTGGAGAGAAGGTCACGCTCTGTATCTCCGTCCTGCTCTCCCTCACTGTCTTTCTACTGGTTATCACCGAGACCATTCCCTCCACGTCTCTGGTCATCCCGCTAATCGGAGAGTATCTGCTCTTCACCATGATCTTCGTGACACTCAGCATTGTCATCACCGTCTTTGTGTTGAACGTGCATTATCGCACACCCATGACGCACACCATGCCAGGCTGGGTGCGCTCCGTCTTTCTCAAAGTGTTGCCAAGGATTATGTTGATGCGGAGACCGACTGATGAAGACACCAAGGCTGGAGGCTCGGAAAGCAGTGGGGAGGCAGGAGGAGCTGGAGGGGGAGGAGGAGGCGGAGGAGGCAAGAAGAGGAAGAATAATTTGATGCAGGCAAGAAACCGTGTCTGGTGTTTGGAACTCTGTGTGGATGATATTTTTTTCTTGTGATCTGGAATATATGATAGTAAAAAAGGAACCATAAAGTCACCTTATGTCGCTTACTTTTTGAAGATAACATAGACAACAGGATTCACAAAGTGAATAAACATTGTTTCCAATGCTATGGTCATACAAGCAGGACTGAGAAGTGAGACGTGATTGCAATAAGAGTATCCATAGTGGTGTGTGTGAACAACATCACCAGTGTGACTGAAATACTGAAGCCAGTGTGTGCATGTGCTTTGCAGCAGTTTGGAGGAGGTTCCCTCAACTGTTTGGAGTTTGGGGACAGTAAGTTTTCCGTGGAGGAATGCACAGAGACACAGTGCTCCTGCCCCTGCCAGCATGGGAAGGAAAGTCCCAAATCGACAAAAGCTGGAACGTTACCATGTCGGTTGAGTCCGCAGAGCATGACCTCAGTGGTCACCTTCTCCATGGTGTCACCGGAGATCAAGCATGCCATCGAGAGTGTCAAGTATATTGCTGAAAACATGAGGAGCCGGAACAAAGCCAAGGAGGTTAGTTGATGTCATTCACTGCTTGGGTGTACTTTCGCAATGTAGTATGAAAATGTATCATTGACACTATTTATCTTATTATTATTATTATTATTTATATGACGCACAGTGTTGTCCTAATACTGTATGCATACAGTCTGTCACAAAAGTGAGTGCGCTTCCTTACATTTCTGCAAATAATTGATTGTTACGACACGTGGATATTCATTTACCGTAATTTCCGGTGTAAGGAGCCAATTTCAAATCTGAACACTACGGCTTGTACAGCGGTGCGGCTAATCTATGGCTATGTTCTCATCACATGACATCTCCTTTACTTTAGAACTTGTACTAATCATTTAAATACTCTGGCAGTGAGGAAACGGTAGGTCTTTCTTTGTCCTATCAATCAACTCACAACAAGCTTGTCAACACATTGGAAGTCGTAGGATGTCGCGTATTACTCAGTATACCATTCTGACTCACCATGCCATCTGACAAAGAACACTGAAGTCATCACACAGCAACTTAACACTCAACACAAGTTTAAAAAATGTATATTTTAACGTTTTGCCATAATGTATTTCTTCCAGCAAAGCATTTCATTGGTTATGACTGCTGGGGTGCTGCAATGATGTCAGCCTCCATCTGGGCTCCCTCTGGTGGACACAGGCAGTATTGCAGCAATAATTTCGATCCTCTGTCCTCCTTCATCATATAGAAGTGTCCTGGGGCAGGATACTGAATCCCCGGTTTGTCCTGATGTTGCGTCATCAGTAGGTAAATGTGCAAAGCGCTTCCAGGTAGAAATGTGCTCTACAAGTGAAGTCCATTACCATCTTAAAAATCTAACTTTACTGTAAATCTTCACTTCTGTTTGTAAGCTTCAACAGCCTACGAAGTATCATAATTGATACTCACACTTTTTATGTCATAATTGACATAATTTTGAAATGATCTCCTAGGAAATACGTGATTCCAGTATTTTGACACGATCAAACCCCGCAGCTTTTCATAGACGGTAAACACTGAAAGCAAAGGCCATGCATAATGCATGAATGCAAAAACACACCTTGGAGAGCTCCGCCAGCGCTCTGAACACAAATGTTGCAGATTGCAACTTGCCCCAAAACATCAACAATAGTACTATTTAGAAATGCTGAAATGGCTCATGGGAACGAGGATGTCTTTCTTCTGCAGGAATGAGACAGCGAATGAGACATCATTTCATGTATTTTTGCTTCTCTCCAAGCAACAAGTCCCATTTTCTCTTTAATAGTGTGCGCTTTCATGTTTATGTTTGGAATTTGATCTACTTGTATACAATTTGCATCCTTCCTCCCTTCCAGGTGGAGGATGACTGGAAGTATGTTGCCATGGTGATTGACAGAATCTTCCTTTGGGTGTTTGTGACCGTGTGCGTCCTGGGAACCGTGGGCCTCTTCCTCCAACCTCTCTTTGGCTTTCTCTCATAGCGACAACTCTGGTTTGACCATCCTGGCGCAGTGAAGACGGACGCTTTGATGCGCTGCTCTTCATTTTTGTCATGCCTTCATTTCACGCTTATTATGGATGTGTATTATTTTACCCAAATAGCACGACATAATAAGGGATTGGTTTTAAAGGGTTTGGAAAAAAGTTTAGAAAAAAAATAAGATGATAAATGATGAACTTTGTTTGCTTAAAAATGTCATTTTCTGGTCACTGTTAGTTTTAGCAAAAGGAAACCTTATTGAATAATGTAGGAAACACACAGTGAAACCTCGGTTCATGTAGGCGTACGCTTTCCAGTTGGCCTCGGCGGGCGTCTTGTCACGTTATTAATACACTGCCTGAGTAGCTGTGTTGTTAATAGATTTTTTTTTATCACAAAACATCTTTCTTAGCAGCCTATTAGCTGAAAAAAACCACAAATTGGATGTTTTTTCATAGTTTTACAACATGATGTAGCAGCGCGATGAACACGGACACCACCTTAGTGTTTTGCTATGAGTTATTATAATTCATTAGTGTTTCTCACATTCTTTATCAAAATGCTAGCACTTTTTTGGCTCCATTTTGGGTTATTTTTTAGCCCTGACCAAAAGAAGAGCAGAGACTTGAGGTGAGAAACACTATCGAATTCAAGAAATAACTCATGGCAAAACATGGAGGTGGTGTCCCTGTTGATCTTGCTGTCTCATCGTGTCTTTGACAACAATCACGTCTTCAGTGAGAGTAAAGTAACCTTGAATGTTCACGGATTCATTGGATTTACATGTGTTGGTATGGGAAAAATTGATTGGGTTAGAGTATATTTTGGTTAGAGTCGGACATCCTTCGTATTACTCACAGCTAACTTCAACTATGTCCAATACGGTTTCAAGCTTGCTGTAATTTTGTGTCTTTGGGCTCATGGCACCGGCACATTTCTGTGTTTGCATGATTGAAAACATATATTGTATATCTGGCTGGAATTCAGATACACTTCCACTTCCTGTAAAGTCTTTTGAATTTTGTGGCTTTTCAGAAACATATTAATGACGTTGTCATGTTGTTTTGTGGTTAAATACAGACCATTATTGTCAAAAACATGCATATTTAAGCTAATACTATGTCGTGTTTTGCTTAAATGAAGCATTTTCAAGCATACTAAAATACAAATTCACAAGATGCATTCAAAAATGTTGATGATACATTGATCACTAGGTGTCAGTGATGGTGCTGAAATGTTCGGCACCAGACTTAATTATCGGAACATTGCATGTTTGATTTGTCTCAGAGGAAGAAAAAATAACCCCTGATAAAAATAGGCTACTAATCTGAAAGGCCGGCATCACTTCCTGCCCGCCACTCACTCTGCTTTCCTAAGGAACACATTTATATGTACTTGTCTTATGTCTTAAATGGCTTTTTTGCTCGTATTACGTTTACTATATAGGTATTATGAATGTAAAGGTGACCATAGGGGTGTTATTTCATGTCTAGAGGGCTCTAATAGACAGGTTTTCTACGCTCTAACTCTTAGAAAATATTATATTTCTGAATAAGGACTCATACTGTGCAGAAATTCAATTATCACCGTCGGCTATGGATCTAATTCCCTCACTCATTCATTATGTCCTGTTTATCCTCACAAGGGTTGCGGGGGTGCTGGAGCCTATCCCAGCTGTCTTGGGGCGAGAGGCGGGGTCCACCCTGGACTGTTGGCCAGCCAATCCCAGGGCACATATAGACAAACAACCATTCCCACCCACATTCATACCTATGGACAATTTGGAATGGCCAATTAACCTAGCATGTTTTTGGAATGTGGGAGGAAACCGGAGTACCCGGAGAAAAGCCACACATGCATGGGGAGAACATGCAAACTCCACACAGAGATGGCCGAGGGTGGAATTGAATGCGGGTCTCCTAGCTGTGAGGTCTGCGTGCTAACCACTCTACCGCCGTGCAGCCCCTGGAACAAATTAACGGTGTTAAACGAGGAGCAACTGTACGTGACATTCACACACACTCTTCCTCACCATGAACTTTTTGCCTTCAGCATCTCTGATGCGGACTTTGATTAAAGTCATAAGTGATGCTGAGTCTGATTCATCAAGCCGCCTGCAGTCAGAGCCAATCATTCACTCAGTCCTTTCCATCGGAGCGTGCATTTCATGAATAAAGTTGTGTCTTGTCACCAGAATCTACGTGTTGGTGGATGTTCATCATTATTAACGTTCCACCTTTTAATTACTTTGAATGAAATGTACTTGGTTCCATGGCATTTCCTCATCAAGGAATTGTTTCTAATCCGGTGGTTCTTCCTGTGTTGCTTTTGTCTTGATTCTGTGTAAGACACGTGCATGGCAGACATTCTGATTACCACAAATTGTACAAATGTACCATGCAGCACTGACAACAGGGATGCTACTTTGATATGTCATACTGGGGGGTTTATAACATGCTATTTTCCTTTGCAACGTTGGCTGTGGAATACTAATAAATGTACAGTTTGGCCATTGTTTGTCTTCTTAATTGTACAACATCCAAACCTGATGTTTATTTCAGTAGGTAGTAATTGTTCACTTGTCCAGGTTGAATCCCTAAATATGCCTCTAAAGTTGTAGACGACTCAAACATGAAAACATAAAACCCGACTGTTAAATAGTGTCTGCTTAATAGAAATGGCATTCAAATAGTTGAGGTCACCTTTACAGAGGCAAGGTGTCACGTTATAATAGACTAATGTGATCGATGCTAGCATGGTGAATAATGAACTGATACATTGTTGGGTGGGCAAGGATATTACAAAACAACATTCAATAGGATATTCAGTATGTGTGTTGAGATATCATAAAGCAAATGTTGGCTTTCTGTTCTCCTCCCACTGCTCCATCTGAAGTGGAAGCCATCATTCCCTACCTCTGCTCACCATCAAACAAACTCCTCTCTGCTACCGTGGACCGCATCTTTCTTCTTTTCCTACCGCTTCCTCCCCCAGCATCTCACAAGCCAACGTCAGCAACGCCCCCAAATAAGCAACTGCAGGGAAAGTTAAAGGGAAAGTAAAGCTTTGCCCACAGAAAATGAAACAAGGCTTACAAGTCATCCCGTGGCCATTTCTTGTCTTCCGCCTTTCCTAACCACGTTGCTCGTGGATAATTACGAATAAAAATATGCATCAAGAGAAATAGGGGTATTTTGAGAAAAATAAAGTTTGTTTTTAAAGAACGTGGAATGCTAAGGAGGGAAAATAATATCATTATAGCAGTGTACAGCTTAAATAATAGAAAAAAATGTAAGCTGTAAGATGAAAAACAAACAAAGTTGTAATTTATGCTAAATTTGGTGGAAAGTTCTAATAATAAGTCTAATAATATGCAAGTCATCATATTACCAGAAAATATTGAGCGCTGACTTAAAGGGGACCTATTATGCTAGTTTTGGGCCCTTTCTATTGAGTTGTGGACTCCTATAGAGCAGCTACACACAATAACCCACACAGAAAGATGTGGATGTAGAGCTTCCAGAATCTGTACCTATTCCGGCTGTATTTCCAAAACTGTCAATTTTAATTTATTCTACCCACGACCGCGTCTGGGCATGTCCACTTCGCTGTGATTGTACAGCTCACAGCTTGTACCCGGGCACGCCCATATAAGGATACCGGTGACTCACCTCACAAAAAAAAGTCTCTGAAGTGTTCAGAACATCCCAAACTTCTTCCAGGGCTCGCTTCCAAAGATGCTGAAAAACGGTAATACAGCATTGTAACAACATTTATATAAGAGAAAAGTGGAAAAGCATAATAGGTCTTGGGAAATGGAAATGGAAAATGGGAAAAATGAGCTGAGTCGACATTAATAATGGGCTTTTTCATCATGGCTCAGACGCCGTTCTTTCTTGAAATAGAAATCATCTCTAGGGATGTCTGATATTGGCATTTTTGATGAAAACTCTCAATTTCTGATACTGATATCAGCCGATACTGGTTTTCAACAATGGGAAATAATCTGATACCGATACCGACTGATTTTTATGCTGATAATCGGACCGATAATTATCAGTCTCGATATCCCTAATAATTTCTTCGCATCTCTACACATGTTGCTTTATACAAAACAAAAGTGGTCCTCTCTGGAAAAAGTGTGAGTGCCCCTACTGGACTGCACTGGATATCAGTTGTCACGGTCTGTGTCGGTTCCCATGTGACAGTTTGTCTATGTTCCCTCTCTGGGCTTTAGTTTCCGTTTTGGAAGCTCTTGTTTTGTATTTGACTTTCTGTTTTACCTTGTTTCTTAGTTGTGCTTATCACCCACACCCGTCCCTGATTTCTCCTGTCTATTTAGTTCAGGTGTATGCTTCTCCCAATGTGGTATCATTATCAGTTGTCAGTCTGCCTACCGTTTGTTGCTGTATCCTGTTGCCACTGTTATCATTAAATTCAAAGTTTTCACCTTCATTTGGTCGTGTTCTCTGCATCCTGTGGTTGCAGCGTGACATCAGTATCAGTATCATTTGTGTCTTGACAGGACAGCCAATGGAACCTTGCAGCTCAGGGTCGGTGACCTTTGTTCGGGGTCTACCACTTGACCTTTCTGTTACATAACCCTTAGGATCTTTTCAGAAGTTTAAAATGACTGTTTTACTGTGTCCGACCCGCTGCTGTCCCACCTTTTTTGCCATCAAAGGAGACAGCTGACCTGACAGAAAATGACAATGAATCCAATCCCGCCAATATTTTACACGGCTCAGCTTTTGACAGTGGTAAAAGCATCAAGCAACAAGTGTACCTTTTATTTGTATGAAGACCTTCAAATACCACTCAGGCCTCCGTTTCCTCAGGTTAATTACCACGGCCTTCACTTAATTGCTTATTTTATCTGGGTGAAAATGATGGGGAAACTGTAATAAGATCCATGGACTGATTCATTGTAAGTCAAATGACGCGAGCACAGCTTTTTCCATGTCATTATTGTAGAAATGAGATCCATTGTATTCATAATAACTTTCAGATTGTCTTTTGGAACAAAATCACAGCACATTTAAATCTGTGCTTTATGTATGGGAGGGTGAATATTTTGGGGGATAATATAGTTCTTGCGTAGGATGTCTATTAAAGTGATTAACTGGAGCGAGTGATCAGAATTTACAATGCGCATATTTTTCTACTCTCATCTCCAAGTGTTCATATTGTAAGAAATTATATTGGATATTCCAAAGCATTCATCACAACTGCGTGTCTGTGGCGCTGTGTATGTGTGTGGAAGTACTGTACGAGAAAAGATATTCCACACAAAGCCAAGCTGGTGAGTCATAGAAGATAACTTTACCCGCAGGACGCAACAATGGCTTCATACACTGCACCAATGTCTTGTTTTTACCACCGCCCTGACTCTTCAGATGTATCTGTCATGCAAAAACAATGGAAAAGATCATCACAACAGCTAGGAGACTCATAAAGGGATAAATGGCTGCCAGCTTTTAAACACTCCTGTACCACTTTACAGGACGGTAGTTAATGAACCTACGAACATACCTAGCCCTAACCACCACTCATTGGTTCCTCATCAGTTCTTCATTGGTTCCTCAGTAACTACTCTACTCATTAGTTCATCATTCATCATTTCTTAGTAACTAATCTAAATCTACATCATGTACCTTAGTTCCTCAGTAAATACTCTATCCATTAGTTCCTCAGTAACTACTCTAAATCTACAGTATGTACCTTAGTTCCTCAGTAAATACTCATTAGTTCATCATTAGTTCTTCAGTAACGTCTCTACTCGTTAGTTCTTTGTTAGTTCTTCATTGGTTCCTCAATAACTACTCCAAATACACCTGCCCTCGTTTATCAGTAACTACTCATCACTACTTATGTATTAGTTTTTCTGTAACTACTCTAAATATAGGTGCCTTAGTCATTAGTTCCTCATTAGGTCCTCAGTACCTACTCTACTCCTTAGCCCCTCAATAACTACTCTTAACTGTTCCTCAGTGAATAACCTACTCATTAGTTCCCCAGTAACTACTCAAAAATATATGTTCCTACTTCCTCAGTAACTACTCTACTCATTAGTTCCTCACTAGTTCTTCATTAGTTCATCAGTAACTACTCTAAATATACTGCATGTGCCTGAGTTCCTCAGAAAAGTAATGAGTAATGAGTAGCTGTGCCCTTCTCGTTAATCAGCTTCATAATGGGGTTGGGCATACTTGATGAGGCAAGTGTTTCCACGTGGGAATGTTGCTGCAGGTGGCAGGTGAAGATGGCTTCACTTTGCCAACAATGTTTAAAGCCCTCCTCCTGTGTGCGTGTGTGTGTGTAAATGTTTGCATGTACTGTATCTTTGTAACATGCCCGTGTTGTGACACTGTGTCTCTCTGAGTTAGATATGGCTTTCCAGCCTGCTATTTTTTTGACAGCCTCAATGGCAGAGAAGCAAATAAGTGGAGTGGAAATGACGCTGTTGTGTTTGTGTGTTTTCACAGAGTCTATTGCTGTACAGTATTATAATAAATGAACATTGCAGCCCTCAGGATATCAGCTGACTTAGCATGCGTCCGACTCAGAGATTACGGAAGTGCTCTATACATATATTATATCGTATATTATACAGTCGCTCCTTAAAGCGGTTAATTCCTTACAGACCCATCAGCGATATTTCCGTCAATTTCCGCGATACAGGGTTCACTGTTAATAAATAGAACATTTTTTTGTTTTTTTTCAATCAAAGTAATCACTTCTAAATGACTACAGATACTTCTTTAATGGGTGTATATCTGGTCCCCCTTTGAGCAAAAGGTGGCGTACCAACCCAGCCAGTAGCATGTCCTCGCTCCTCACGATTGGGTCTGTCCTATCCTTTGGGCGTGTGCTGGCCAGTGAGCCCAGCAGGACGTCCCTTGCTTTTCCATATCACTGGTAATTGGGTAAAGGAGGAGTAGAATGGTGGAACAACTGCTACCTCGCCACTGCAGCTGCTCCTGGCCAACGCAGCAACTGGGGCAGAAAAATCATCATCTCTTTGTCGTAATCATAAAATAATTGCAGCCCCCGATCCCTCCGTACTTCTCTGTCATACTTTCTTTTCTTTTCCAGCATTGCAGCATTTGCATGTTCGTCTCGTGTCCGGCGGAGGAGAGCAGCGTCTGGTGGGTCACGGCTGCATCCGTGGTCGCCCATCTTTGTGTGGAAGAGGCCACATTCATGGCCGTGATGCTCACAGCTACACAAAGAATGTTTTGCTCACCTGACCTCTGGTGGGATTGGAAAAAGATGCCAAAGAATCCCAGAATGCTAATTCAATCATGCAAAATTGAACTTGAATTACATTTTTCTCCGGGTTTTCTCCGGGTACTCCGTTTTCCTCCCACATTCCAAAAACATGCTAGGTTAATTGGCCACTCCAAATTGTCCATAGGTATGAATGTGGGTGGGAATGGTTGTTTGTCTATATGTGCCCTGGGATTGGCTGGCCACCAGTCCAGGGTGTACCCCGCCTCTGGCCCAAAGACAGCTGGGATAGGCTCCAGCACCCTCGCGACACTCGTGAGGATAAGCAGTAGAAAATGAATGAATGAATGTTTGGCTTGTGTGACAGCTCAAATATAAAAACAACTATGCTAACATGAACAACACAAAAAATGTGTAGTTTTACATAAAAATGATGTATTGACAAATATAACAACATTAACGATTTACAATTTCCACATTTGGAACTGAATCATATGTGCATGCATTAAAATGTTCCAACAATGCTGACCTCCTGCACTCTACACTTCTCCACTCTGAGTCGTCCTTCCTGTCATGTCAGCTCCTACCAAATGCACTTCTGCCCCCGTTTTTATGGCTTAAAAGTAATTTTGAAATTGAATGAGTTAAAAGACTAAGACTTGTTTTTTTTTTTTTACATTTTCATTCAACGTCTACAGCTTATAATATAATAGTTTTGTGTAAGCGTGTGTAAATGGGGGAGGGGGGCATGTATGCACTTGCCAAGGGTGCCACTTTGGGCTGAAGTGCTTTGCTGGAAATCACTTCAGCAATAGCTCTCAAGAGCTGTGTGCTTGTGCAACTTATTAGCAGCGTATCAGGGATGAGATGCTTGATTGGGGCGTCTTTGAATGAACGTGAAAAGGAACTAGTACATCAACTGAAGAGTTCTTGTGTTTACGACTCATCAATTTCAAGTATATTTGTGTGAAGTATAACCCATAAAATACACAACATTTTATGTCTGTGTGTGTGTGAGTGAGTGTGTGTGTATGGGAGCAGAATAATTCACCTTACGGTTCCTCTTCCAGCTGCTGGAAGCTCCAACTTAATTAGGAGAAAGCAAGAGTCCATTCCCCTCCTGAGTTCAACATGACTTGTTTATGAGTCAGCCGACTGCTTGAACAAACCCCATCCAGGCTTTCTGCTCGTGGCCTTTTTGCACACCCATAAATCTCTACCAAGCTTCAACAGAGGGTGAATCCTACTTTATTTGGGCTTAGCAAAAGTTTGATGGATTGGTTCAAGCAACCGCATGAATAAAACATTGCCACACGCAGTACTCACAAAAAGCGGTTTGAAAAATGACTTGAAAACAACCTTTACGTAATATTCTGATATATCTGTCATATTATTCTAAGAAACAATGCATAATCTTGTCATATTCCTATATTATGAACAGATCAATAATATCTATAATACAACATCTCCACTCCCAAGTTAGCTGGCATATACAGCTGCGTTCACGTGAATGGAGCGTGCCGTGGATAACTCACACTCTGATATGTCATGAGTCGTTCACCTGGAGGCAAAGTGGATAACTCAAACTCTGATGGGAACACACTGGTGGTGACGCACGAAGGCACGAATGAGACGTTCTTGTATGCCACTCGGAATCGGTTCTCGTCGTCCAATTTAAATGAACCGTTCAAAAGATATCTCGAATTGAAACCACTAGTTTCAAGTTAACGCCAAACACTTTAGAGCAAAAATGATTGATTAGCTACCATTGTAAGAAGAAAAAAACAATGTTAGATGGTTTGATAAACTACAGCCTAATGACACTACAGCTAAAAAATGCGGTTGAACGAATTGGATCTCTATCGCTCCACCGTCTGCTCCTTATGTACCCATCAGTTTCGGATCTTGCGAAGTTTGAACGATTCGTTCATGACTTGCACATCTCCCATGTCGTCAGCCGGAGTCGCCGGCACATAGACGCTACTGTAGCGAACAACATCACAACATCCCTTCTTCCTCCGCCTGTTGGTGATTTTTAGTGACCATTGACCATTGGCTTGCTTTGGGAGAATGCTTTGAAATTGTGGGCGATCTGTGAGTGTTGATCAAGGATGAGGATGAAGTTGTTGATGACGTGGTTGCTGCTGGCTGTTGTTCAAGGTAAGGAAGAATATATTTCACCATGTATACATCCGCTCTTCTGCCCTCTCTTTTACTGGCCCGGCTGTAACAAACACTGTTTTGTTTATTCCACGACTATACGTAAATATAACCTGATGTTATTAATGCTATGATAAGACTACATTACAACAGCCATATTTCTCCATGGATAAGACACATCAGCATATGGATGAGGCAAATGCTTCTCTTGCATATTAAAGCAGTTTTATCTATCTATCTATCTATCTATCTATCTATCTATCTATCTATCTATCTATCTATCTATCTATCTATCTATCTATCTATCTATCTATCTATCTATCTATCTATCTATCTATCTATCTATCTATCTATCTATCTATCTATCTATCTATCTATCTATCTATCTATCTATCTATCTATCTATCTATCTATCTATCTATCTATCTATCTATCTATCTATCTATCTATCTATCTATCTATCTATCTATCTATCTATCTATCTATCTATCTATCTATAATCTATACCGTATATAATATTTAAATTGCACATGGTTGATGTGGCAGACAAAGTTAACAAAAAACATGTTTTGAAATACAAATTAACTTTCTTCTGTTGTTTCTTTTTCAGTGTTTTTATGTCACAAACAAGGTGGAGTGTTTTGATGTAGGGGAGGGGGAAGTATGGTAATAGTTAGAGCATAGAAAACCTGTTTACGACCTTCTAAATACCTGTTTTAATGTCAGTAGAGCCCTGTAGACATGAAATAACACCCCTTTAGTCACATTTACACTCATATTAACCAATTAAGTAGCCGTAATAGGAACTATTTTTATATTTGAAATTAATTTAGGCTACAAATGGTGTCACTATGTCACCATGTTACCATGTCACCATGTTACCATGATGCCATGTTACCATGTCACCATGTAACCATGATACCATGTTACCATGTTACCATGATACCATGTTACTATGTTACCATGTCACCATGTCACCATGTCACCATGTTACCATGATACCATGATACCATGATACCATGTTACAGTTACCCTGTTACCATGTCACCATGTTACTGTGTTACCATGTCACCATGATACCATGTTACAGTTACCATGTCACCATGTCACCATGTTACTATGCTAACATTGTTACCATGTTACCATGTTACCATGTCACGATGCCATCGAATAAATGAATAAAGGAATGTATGTGTCTGTAAAAAAATTATTTGTCTTTTCAGCACTTCATTGGTGGCTTTACAAGAAGCAGATGGTGTTAGTGTTTGGGGCACACATTGACGACATGGATGGGGGGATTGAACATTGTCTTTGTACACACACACGGCCTGCACACATCAATGCATGTGCTTTCATATCTCATTGTGTCATCTGGCAAACACGCTAATCCACTAATGCACTAATGCAATGCCCCCCGCCCAACAGTGCAATCAATATGCTGTCCTTTGCCTCTCAGCTTAATCAACCACACGCGCATGTGCAAAGAGGCTGTAGGTGAGAAAGGGTTGTTTGGAAACCACGTGTGAGATTTGGTTTGGTTGCTAAGAGATTTCCGCCTTTCTGTAATTATGGTCATGATAGACCATCTGACGCAACACAGTGAAATGCAGCCTTTCTTTGAGACACACACCAAGAGAGGGACTGGAGATGAGTGGAAACACATTATAGTGGGACTGTACCGTAGACGGCATCGTAACTCTGACAGGGAATAAGAAGACCTAGCAGGAGGGATCTATTTTCTCTTCTGAGAATAATGAATGGATGGATGGATGGAGGGATGGATGGGTGGATGGGTGGGTGTCCTGTCTTTGGGGTGTACCAACCTATTTCCTGTCTGTGTTAAAAATCCTTCTGAGCTTCTCGGCTTGACCTGAAACATACGAGATGACAATGTTAGCGTGTCTGCTACCTTTTTCCTTCCTCATTCACCTTTCTTTTGTTGTTCTTTTACTGATTATTCTTTACAGCTTCATAAATCAAACAGAAGACCCTGAAGATCCACTCTGTTTTATATGGAAATTATTCCATGTAAATATAAGAAATGTTACTTTTCATTCATTTTTTAGTCTATAATGGCCGTGCTGAGAATGAATGTCTTTACCAAGGCTGAAGAGGAAGCAGTCTACCTTCACCGGCTGTCTCCTGCTCAGCTTGCGCTTCACTAGGCCACTGTTGTGTCTCCTGCCTGACTGCACCGAGCTCTTCTCCCCCGGTGATGCCTGTGTCTGCGGTGATCATGTCAGCATGATCGTTATGTCAGCCTTGGGAAGCTGGTCCACTTGGCCATGACTGGCTGTCAGGGTTGACAGTTTGGTTTCTGGTGCCTGGCTCTGTGACATTCCCTTCCTTCCTCTTCACTTCTTTGACTTTCCCTTTGTGACTTTTCAACACAACCGCCTGGCCTGTTTGGCAATACAGCCGTTCCTCGCACTTTGCCTTTTCATTGTTACTCTTTCAGTCTATCAAGGCTTTTCAAAACAATATCAATTAATAAATTATGTTGCTTTGAGGAATTACGATATATGGCCTTTTATGACTTTTTTCTGAAATACCACATTTTGTACGTCTAAAAATTGCAAAATAAACCAAAATAGAAAAATAAATCATTCGGAAGACACATTGAAAGAAGCTTTGAATGATATGTAGTATTCTACACCGGTCACTAGGTGGCAGTAATCTTACTGGTTGGTGAGGCACACAAGCACCAGACTTGATTACCGGAAGAACAAGCTTTTATTGATCTCACAACATGCGCAATAACCCCCAACACAAGTTCCTGTTGCAGCTATAATCCTCGCTAAGCTAAAACTCAAATCTTTCTGTCTGCCTCCCACTCAGCTCCACTAGCAGCTTATTTTCTCATATTCTTGACTATATTGGATGTTACGATATATATTATATTGGATGTTGGGCTCTAATAATGTTAAAAAGCATAGTTAGAAGGGTGTAAACAGGATTTCTCTTCGCAAACTATGAACATATTCATTTATAAAGAATGGCTTTTACTTTGGTTGGGTGTGGAACTAATTAACCACACTAAAAAGGTGTTACTATGGGAATGAAAGCTGTTGAAAGTCTGCTTTGTTTCATTTCATTTTTCATCTTGATATTTCACTACAAAAAAGAAATTATAGAACTCAGGGCTGCATCATCTGTAAAGTATACTCCTAGTAACTCTTTTCAAAATGATCAGGAAATTCCAGACAGACTCAGCTTTCCATGTGCTTTTATGACGTAGACTGTTATCATTCCATTCCAGTGCTTTCGTGTGGATTCTATTCCTTCTGTCTTCCAGCTCAGGATGTCCTTGTCTCACTGGCGGAGTTGGAAGACTCCCTACTGAGGAGCCTGTTCCGAGGTTACCAGAAGTGGGTTCGGCCTGTGCAGCACGCCAATGACACCATTACCGTACGCTTTGGACTAAAGATCTCCCAGCTGGTGGACGTGGTGAGAACACGAGCCATACGACACAAACCCACAGCATGACAGGGGGCTGGCTGTCCAAAGCGCGGGCCTGGGGCCATGTATGGCCCATGGCTGTGTTTTGATTGGCTTATTTATAAACATGGAGTCACTAGACCCCATTAACCAGATGAACAAGGGAGGAAAATGTATTTTGAATCTATAAAAATGTTGTGAACGACATTAATTCCTTTCCTTCCAACAGGATGAAAAGAACCAACTGATGACGACAAACGTCTGGCTTTGGCAGGTACACGTCAGTCCAGCATACTGGACCAGGACTACTGGAGTCCCTCTGTGGTTTATTCAGATGATTTCCATATGGAAGTCATTTTGTGTTGTAGGAAATGCCGCATGCCATGACGTTACAGTCTATTGGAATGGACTTACACATCAGCATGATCACTCACATACGTACAACACCGGTGTCCAAATTGCAGCCTGCGGGCCATTTGTGGCCCGTTTTTTCGAGGCCTGTTGTTTATTCTTAAAATGTAATTTAACACAAAAACTACAACTAAACAACAGCAGTCAAAAGTTATGTAATAATACAAAGTGGTAATTTAAAAATAAAGTTGAATTATTATATCCATCATTATCCTCACGGGTGCCGCAGGTATGCTGGAGCCTATCCCACACTGGACTGGTGGCCAGCCAATCCCAGGGCACATATAGACAAACAACCATTCCCACCCGCATTCATCAACTACGTAGTGTACCCGGGCTCTTGCCCAAAGACTGCTGGGATAGGCTCCAGCATACCCCAGTGACCCTCGTGAGGATAAGCGGCATAGAAAATGGATGGATGGGTAAAACGAAAACATTAACAGAAAAGGAAAACTCCAAAGTCCAAATATGAAGGCAGAAAAGACAAGAAAACAGGAAAAAAGTAGCAATTTTACAAGAATAAGTGTATTTTTTTCAGGAATGGGTTGATGTCAAGCTAATGTGGAATCCGGATGACTATGGAGGTATCACATCCATCCGGGTACCTTCAGAGACAATATGGCTGCCAGACATTGTTCTCTATGAAAAGTTAGTTTCCCGCTTCTATTTGTCTGACACATCTTCCCGTGTGTAGTAAAGCTCTCTTGTGACTGAACAGTGCAGACGGTCGCTTTGAGGGATCCCTGATGACCAAAGCCATCGTTCGCTGGGACGGGACCATAACGTGGACGCCCCCGGCCAGCTACAAGTCTTCCTGTACCATGGACGTCACCTTCTTCCCCTTTGATCGGCAAAACTGTTCCATGAAGTTTGGCTCCTGGACGTATGATGGAAATATGGTGGATCTGGTTCTCGTGGACCATTATGTGGACCGCAAAGACTTCTTTGATAATGGCGAGTGGGAGATCCTCAATGCCACAGGAATGAAGGGAAGCAGGAGGGACGGGGTGTACTGGTACCCCTTTGTAACTTACTCCTTCATCCTCAAGAGGTTGCCCTTGTTCTACACCCTCTTCCTCATCATCCCCTGCCTGGGTCTGTCCTTTCTGACTGTCCTGGTCTTTTATTTACCATCAGATGAAGGAGAGAAACTGTCGCTTTCCACATCTGTGTTGGTGTCACTCACTGTCTTCCTCCTGGTCATAGAGGAAATCATCCCTTCATCCTCCAAGGTAGGTTGGCTTGAAGACCACCATCACCACGGCGCCGTGGTTAGCGTCTTTATTCCTCCCAAAAGGTCCAACCAAATCAGTTTTTTCCTGAATATGAAATCATGTCAATGGGGCACTGTCGCTCAGCTAAGCTAATGTAGCGGTGTACGAGACACACGCTGGTTGATTGGAGCCGGTATTTCAGGGACGTGACTTGGTTGCTGGTCATTTAAGTCGAGGCTTGTGTGTCCCACAGCAAAAAGTGTAGTCATTCTTCTGGTTGATGGGACACTTTGGACACGCTAACAGGAAAGCAGCTATGCTCTTCTGGGAAGTGATTTTGTTTCTTGTTCCCCAGGTGATCCCCCTCATCGGAGAATACTTGCTCTTCATCATGATCTTTGTCACCTTCTCCATCATTGTCACTGTCTTCGTCATTAATGTCCATCATCGCTCTTCAGCGACCTACCACCCCATGGCCCCATGGGTGAAGAGCCTCTTCCTGCAGAAGCTGCCCAGGCTGCTCTGCATGCGGGGGCACACCGACAGGTAGCGACAATTATTTTCTACTTCATGTATACCTGAACCCTAATCCTTAAGCCCTCAACCTAACCCCGGGTGACGAACGTTGAACATTTGCAATAAAAATGCCGGTTGGAACGCATCGATTCATTCCTGCTGCAATAACACTCCCCTGTCTCTTTAATCACCATCATTCGTCCCTCCAAGGAAGCTAACAAGCTAAATAGGCGAGGAGAGTTGGGGTTGCTCAGAGTTGAAGTCATGTCCCACTCTCAACAACGAAAACAAATCATTAAGGCAAGGATGTCCAAGGTTGGCACGGGGCCCTGGCGCCCCTGGCGCCCCTGTCGCTCCTGCTGCCCCTGCCGCCCCTGCCGCCCCTGCCGCCCCTGCCGCCCCTGCCGCCCCTGCCGCCCCTGCCGCCCCTGCCGCCCCTGCCGCTCCCGTCCCCCCTTGGTTTATTTCCTATTGCCCCGTGGCGCATCATAGAAATAAAATTAAACTAAAACCACAAAAAAATGGAGTCAATGTAAACAGAATTGGCTGACATGGTGACTCTAACAAGTAAAGCTGCGTCTTTCAATATACTAGATTGCAGTTGTTTAAATTTTTAAAGCTTTTTTACATAAGTAAACACTAAATAAATATATGATATATGAAATATATGAAAAATATATGACAAATATATATATGGTACAGTATATATATATATATATATATATATATATATATATATATATATATATATTAGATGTAACAGTTATTTACAGTGGGAGTGGGTGTTTCAACTGTGATTATTACAGATACCACTACTGGGACGCTGACACCAGCAGCTCTGAGCTGAAGCCTCGTAGAGGCCTGGGAAAAAGGGGGGGTCCTGGCCACCAGGGGGGCCCCCTTGGAGGGAAGGAGGAAGAGAATCGGGCCTGGTTCGCCATGCTGGAAAAGGCCACGCAGTCCGTTCGCTACATCAGCCATCACATCAAAAAGGAACACTTCATACGAGAGGTGCCTTCAGGGACAGCGTCGCCATCTTAGCTTCAATATTCCACGGAAGTGTCGTCTCATCCACCTTCTGTGTTTCACGCAGGTCGTACAAGACTGGAAGTTTGTGGCTCAGGTGCTGGACCGAATCTTCTTGTGGGCCTTCCTCACGGTGTCCATATTAGGAACCATCCTCATCTTCACGCCCGCCCTGCAGATGTACCTCAGCTCGCCCTGATGAACGTATAGAAACATTCAAAGCTGTCATTGATGACGTGTGGAGCATGCAGGGGATGCAAAGCAGCAATAAGCAGGTGGACGTAGCTAGCAGGATGAAGCACCCACTTTTGTCTGTCATGTAATAATACTCCATAACTTGCTTTGTGTCCAATACAGCATGCTGCTCACAATAGCTTGGTATCAGTATCAATAATCCATGAGTAATAAAGGCATTTTTTTCATCATTACATAATAATGTGTGTATTCAAAGTCAAGTATCTGAATTTGATCAAAAGACATTCCACCAAAGGCGTGAGTGTGGAAAGTAGGACTTGAATTCTTAGGGTGTCATAACGCCAAGTCTCCAGTAGATGGTGCCAAATACACGATTGGAATCAGAACAGTAAACGACATCAACTTTATTGCCAATAAAACCCGAGAACAGACAGGATTGTAAAGATCGCCTCTGCCCACACTTAAGCTGTCTTTCTTGTCAAAGGACGTATCTTCGGTTACCTTCCAAGGAGACGTAAAACATATTTTTATTTTTATCTATCCACAGTGTTTGTTTTTGTCATCACTGATGTTAAAATGCAATATGAAATCCCAACTGGGCCAATGTTAGCAGACGTACATGTCCTAGCATAGGTACTTAGACAATTAGCATTCTTGTATTGCAATATTTCTATATACAGCACTGTGCAGCAACTAAACCTCTTATTCTTCTTTATTTGAACAAAAAGGAAAACACGGTCACAAGAGAAAAAGCCACAAACACAATCGATATATTTGTCATTTCAAGTGGTTTTACGTTATTTTGATCGTTGGTTTTAGTTAAAAGGGCCTTGTTTCATTTACACGTCTGGCGGGATTTACATTAGGCCCGTCTTGGTTTTGTTACATTGTGTAATTTATGTTCCGTCTGTGTAGGGTGCAGAAGTGAAGAGAAAGAGAACTTTATTTTCATTCTTTTGTTGAACCGGTATGTGTTTTTCATTTTTGTAATCATACTTTTTCACGTGTCATTAATCACTCCTTCCCCTTCTCTCCCCCACTCCGTTACTCCAACACCGTTGGCCACTAGTTGGCAGTGTTGTGAAGCGTTGTAAATATATAATCTGTGTTTATTACCATTAAAACAAGTAGCTCTCCCTCTCTTTGCCACACAACGTGGTTGGCATTGATGAGGGGTGCAGAAGTGAAGAGAAAGAGAACTTTATTTTCATTCATTTGTTCCTCAGTTCTTCAGACCTAACAAGGCCGTTACATATAGTACCCCAGTGTTAACTTTAGCATTGACACACTCAGTGTTGTTCTTTTAAGTTTGCTCTAAAAGAGAGATGAAAAAGCCATCACTCACGCCTTGTGTTTGTGTGTGAGGTAGTGGTTCGAGTCGATGACCCTGCCTTCTTTTATGCCTTGTATGTGAGTTTTGTTATCAGCAAATGAAAGAGTAAGAATGAATGAAAGTTAAAGTTTGATTGCGATTTAGGCTTGGTACAACATGTCCTCCTCCTTTGTCTACTGCAGGGGTGTCCAAGAGCAGATTGGGTGCCATTTGTGGCCTGTGGCACACTATGAGAATATAATTTAACAAAACAAAGTCTGTAAAAAAGTTGTGATATTACAAGAGTAATGTTGTAATATTATGAGAACATGAAAAAAGATGTTCTTTTTAAGTTATCCATCCATCCATTTTCCTCCGCTTATCCGGGTCCGGGTCGCGGGGGCAGCAGTCTTAGTAGGGAAGCCCAGACTTCCCGGTCCCCGGCCACCTCCTCCAGCTCCACCGGGAGGACACCAAGGCGTTCCCAGGCCAGCTGTGAGACATAATCCCTCCAGCGTGTCCTAGGTCTGCCCCGGGGCCTTTTCCCGGCTGGGCATGCCCGGAACACCTCACCAGGGACGTGTCCGGGAGGCATCCGGACTAGATGCCCGAGCCCCCTCAACTGACTCCTCTCGATGTGAAGGAGAAGCGGCTCTACTCTGAGCCCCTCCCGGATGACTGAGCTCCTCACCCTATCTCTAAGGGTGAGTCCGCGATAAATTGAGAGCTTTGCCCTCAAGGCTCAGCTCTCTTTTCACCAGGACGGTCCGGTACAGCGACGCATTACTGCTGAAGCTGCACCGATCCGTCTGTCGACCTCACGCTCCCACCTTCCCTCACTCGTGAACAAGACCCCGAGATACTTAAACTCCTCCACCTGGGGCAGGACCTCATTCCCAACCCGGAGGGAGCACTCCACCCTTTTCCGACTGAGAACCATGGCCTCTGATTTGGAGGTACTGAGTCTCATCCCAGACGCTTCACACTCAGATGCCAACCGTCCCAGTAAACGCTGAAGGTCACAGCCCGAAGAGGCCATAAGAACCACATCATCTGCAAATAGCAGAGATGAGGCCCCCGAACTGGACAAAACAGCAGAAATGTCATATTCTAGTTGTCATATTCTAATGAGAAAAAATATGCTTTTTAAAAAAAGCAATTTTATGAACTTATAATATTATGAGGATGCATAATGGCATTTCAGTTGAAATATTTTAAGTTTGTTTTTTCAACCTTGTGATATTACAAGAAGCAACCTCAGCAAATTAAGTTCTAATTTTCTGAAAATTTGTTTGGGAAAAAAAATATAGGAATAAAATCAAAATATTATAAATAGAACGGAAAGTTTGACATAATTAGTTTTGCTGTGCAATAACATTGTTTGGGCCCCATATGATTGTTTTGTGTTTATCATTTATTTGATATTTTTGTATTATATGTTTGCAAAGTCATTTTTTGCTGTATTGTTACAATGTTGAGTAATTTAAAAATAAATTTTTGTTGCGCCCGGAAGCTCAGTTCAGTGTAACCGGAAGACACCTGAAACTGCGCGTTTACAAGAAGACACCAGTACAGCTACTTCTGATTTTGCCGCTTCAAAATAATGTTGTCAATTTCATACATTTTGATAGGCATTGCTATAAAAACTTCATACTTGAGGGCCAAAGACTCATTATTCATTATTTTGCGTACATTTACAATCCATAAGAACAAACCACCTTGCTTGCTTACTAATTTTGAGTTTTAGCATGTTTAGCATGAGTGTATTTTATTCTGAAACTTACAACTCAGTTTCAGGTGTTTTTCGGTTACACTGAACTGACCTTCCTGGGGCTTCCGGGTGCACCAAATTTATATTTCCACACACGCATCAACGCACGTCTCTTTAAGTTTAAAGAGACAAGTACTACTCCTGTGTGAAAGTTGATCAGTGTGAATATTATATATGTGTGTACATGTTTATTTGTGTGTATGTGCCTGTTGTTGGTGTGTGTACACGGCTTTTTAACGTGTTTTGCCCCAAACAGCCCCCCATAGAAGTCCTGTGTCAGCGCCACAATTGCTCCTTGGTTCGTGGTCATCTCCAATCATCACGTCAAACGAAAAAACACACGGCAGAGCCAGGAGGTCATCAGCCACGCCGTTGAGCAAAAGGGTTACATTTACTAGCATATCTCCGTGTGTTGCTTTACCAAAATGACAACGTTGCATCCTTTCATTGTCCGTATGTGACACTTAGTTGAAACCATCAATTAATAAATACGGAGAGGTTCGTCATTGGTGTTTCACCTTGCCAATTATGTTCATTTGCGATTTACTGACAAGAGACTGGCCAAACTCCCATTCATAGTACACACCTGGAGGGCAGCAATGTGTACACTCGTAGATGTAGAGTACATGAATACGCAAAGTACACACTCACACTTGAACGACAATGACTTCCTTGCCTGCAGGCTGCGCCAAAGAAAGCTTAATGTGAGTTGATGGCAGTCAGCATACATACACCACACTTTGCTCAAGAGCAGATGAAAAAGGGAGGGTGTGGGGGTTGTCTAAAGACCAAAGCAAATGAAAGCAGGAGTGATAAATAGTGAGAGCTGGAGCAGCGCTGGGGGCGCTCTCCTAATGGCGGAGGACATCGCTGCAACTGCTGCTCACTGACAGCTCGACGCAAGAACGGAATTGAGAGTTGGAAGAAAATAAACAGACAGGATGGAGACAGAGGAAGGGGGAGCAGAAGGAAGGAAAGTAGCAGCAGAGCCCTTTAGCCCATGTGATGACACCAATGCTGACTTTTAGTAGTGATCAGGCAGATGTCACGAAACCATAACCTAAACCCTAACCCTAGCCTTTAGTCCAACCTAACTCTAAACCCTAACCCTAGCCTTTACTCTAACCTAACATAAACCCTAGCCTTTACTCTAACCTAACTCTAAACCCTAACCTAAATCCTAACCTTGGCCTTTACTCTAACCTAACTCTAAACCCTAACCTAAACCCTAACCCTAGCCTTTAGTCCAACCTAACTCTAAACCCTAACCCTAGCCTTTACTCTAACCTAACTCTAAACCCTAACCTAAACCCTAGCCTTTACTCTAACCTAACTCTAAACCCTAACCTAACCCTAGCCTTTAGTCCAACCTAACTCTAAACCCTAACCCTAGCCTTTACTCTAACCTAACCTAAACCCTAGCCTTTACTCGAACCTAACTCTAAACCCTAACCTAAACCCTAGCCTTTACTCTAACCTAACTCTAAACCCTGACCCTAGCCTTTACTCTAACCTAACTCTAAACCCTAACCTAAACCCTAACCAAACCCTAGCCTTTTACTCTAACCTAACTCTAAACCCTAACTCTAAACCCTAACCCTAGCCTTTACTCTAACCTAACTCTAAACCCTAACCCTGTCTGAGTCTGAAATCAGAGGGTATTCATTGACATTTTTCAATCCAAAAAACACGAATGGAAAATAATGATGGATTATTGGATAATCCAGTACTTGTTGCAGGTCTGATTGATTTATTGCAGCCTTTGTTGTCTTGGACAAACTATGGGAAGTTGAGTAGTAAGAGAACCTGCATGGTGATGGCAAAGGATGCAGACAGACAAGAGGAGGCGTGCGTGCATGTGTGTGTGTGTGCGTGTGTGAGTGAGGGAGAGCAAACGAGAGAGCGGTGTGATAAAGCTCTCCAAGTTTGACAGCTTCTGCAGGCTAAAAAGGAGACCTCAAGCCCGCTGTGATGGATTCACGGACCCCCAGTGGATCAATAGTAACAGGATTTTACCTTTGGGCGACTTTGTGCTGTCAAGGTGGGTCCATTTTTTCAGAAGTCTTTTTTATTTCATTGTTTTGTACTTTTATGAAGACATGCGTGAGCGTTCTGCTGTGTTGACCATATTTCGACACGATGCAGACAGTGTAGGTCAGCGTGTTTGTGTGAGTCCTTCTCTCTATGACACCAACAACATCTGGTGGAGAGAAAGGAGGGCACACCAGCAGTGATGCACGAAGCCCAAAGGGATGTTCATCCGCTCCGAGAGTAATCTGCAGTTGTAATGAAATGCGTGATTAGTGGAGCAGAAAGACCATCAAGGAAGTTGAATATCGAACATCTTTGATGATTGAATGATTGCAGTGTTCTACGCTTGAAGTGGAACAGGTCAATCTGTTCTTATCAGCTGGTTCCCAATCCAGTCCATGTACGTAGAAGTGTTTGTTTCATGCGACAACAGGTTGTCGTAAATTCTTGCGACTTTAATGTCAGGATAGACGCCAATGTCCTCGTCTAACGTGATGACAAATCACTAGGGCTTGGCTTTATGTTTTCATGTTTATATTAATATGCTTAGGTACTTAGGGGCTAGGTACCCGGGGGTTCTCCTATGAGAGGAGCTTGCATGTTCTCCCCGTGTGTTTTTTTCCCAAGGTGCTCCGGCTTCCTCCCACATCCCAAAAGCATGCATGTCAGGCTAACTGGCTAAATGTGCGTGTGAAGGTTTACAATGGATCCCGGCTCATTCTCTATTCAGCTTTGCCGTCTCCGCCAATCTCAACGGTTTTGTTTTAATTCCAAAAATCCCAGTCTACACATTTAGTTGTAATTTTTGGAAATGAATGTACGCATTTTAATATGGAAGCCCATTTCTGTGGCCGACTATTAGAGCCACACTGAAAAAAAACCCTGAGATTTTGAGACGTACACTTAAGAGAAAAAGTTTTATATTTACAAGAAAAATAATGTATAACATTACCTTTGCCAAAGCTCACACTAGTACCCCCCTTTTCATAGCCGTTGCCGGCATTGCCTGTTACAACAGAGAATGAAAATAACCAAAGATTTTGAGAATAAAGTCCTAATATTCGGGGAATAAAGTTGTAAATTTACAAGAAAGAAGTCATGCTTTTACAAGAAAATGTTTTACATATACAAGAACAAAAGGCGTCTTACCTTCATAGCTGACTCAGGCATTGCCTGTTATGACGGAGTATGAAAATAATTGAAAATTTACAGAATAAAGTAAAAATGTACAAGAGAAAACTCTGAACTTTATGTTACAGGCATTGCCTGAGATTTTTTGACATGTGTGTATATTCTTGTCATAAAATTATGACTCTATTTCCAAAATATTTTAACTGTATTCTGGTAACATTACTACTATTTGTGAAGGTATTTTCCCATAATATTAGAATAGTTTCTCATAATATTAAGCCAGTCAAGCCAGTCCCCACACCGCACCTCAAGCTCAAACAGGTGGTCTCGGCCGGGACGGCTGACCTGGAGGAGCCAGTGACCCTCCTTCAAGCCTCCCTCCTCCCTCCCCTGGTTTCGGTTCTTGCTGAAGACGGCGTCTGGGATCTGCCTTCGAGAGGGGGGGCTAGTGCCACCTGCTGGGCTACGCGGGAAGCACACACCCAAAAACGTGCATTCATCCCTTCCCTCATCCAATGCCTTCATTGGTATAGCCCCCCGGTGTTAAACTTAAACTTAAAAACTTAAAAACTTAAAATAACTTGCAATAAGTGGTAGCCTAAACACCACCAAACACTAAAGTATATGTGTTCCTTATGATGTCAAATCTGGTAAACTTAGTACCTTATCTCTTCACTTGTCTTCGAAAACTGAAAGTTTTCAACTCAACGTTACATTTTTGACCACTGGGTAATGTTCAGTGGAGAAAAATGTGTTAATAATTTTTATCACCTATTATTAATTATTAATCATTATTAATAAAGAGGCCATCAAAACGTAACAGTTGAGTATTCCGTATGATTTTGACACATCTCTAAAGTGTAACATTTCCGGTAAATGTGTTTGTTTATCAACATTTATTCCCATTTTTTTTGTATGCAAATCATAAAAGAAAAATATGCGTCTTTCAAAATGCAGCATGATATGTGGGCAGCAGCTTGATCATGGAATTTCATCCAGCTCTTCCCCAGGACACTGGGACTATGAGCCTATGTCTCTCCAATGTCTTCCCCAAGTCTTCCCCAAGGCCTCCTACCAGTCGGATGTGCCATTAACACCTCCCCAGGGAGGCATCCTGAGCAGATGCCTGAGCCACCTCATCTGGGTGCTGCTGGACGGCAGTGCTTCTCACCTTATCTCCAAAGGGAGAGCCCAGCCATTTTGACTGCTTTATGCCTTTTTAAGGTACAGACAGGACATTATAATTAAAGTGGTGTTGTTTCTGGTTATCGTTTGGTCTTTTGGTCTGAATCTGGAACCCGTAGTAAGAATGGTTGTGCAATTTGTGCTATATATCATAATGTGGACACTCTCAAGCTGTGAAACTTGTAAGGCAGACACGTTCTGATAGCAGAAGACATACCTACCTTGGGGCCATTTTAATGCTATTTCCCAATCAAAAATGCAGTGCCCACGGGGGTGAGTTTGACATTACTGGTCTACACTGTGGGTCTTGGACTATTTTAATGGGTTGGCATTTGGAAGAATTGATCGTGTTTGCTGACCACGTTTGGCAGATTTGGTTGCATCGATACCGTTTGAAGTGATTATGTTCGACATCGGGATGCTCCCATCAGGGTTTGAGGCTGCCCACACCGATGCCATCATCCATGAGTGAGACCAGATGAAACCCATACTGGTCATAAGGTTTAACTGTACGTTTCTCAGTGTATTGATCTGTAATTTAAGATAACATAAAGAAGAGAACAAAATAATCCATATAATTATCTGTATTAAAAAGCTATAGAAAGCTGTGATGAGAATAAAGGAGTGTCCTGGTTGCATGCATGTCCAACATGAATCCCTGTCAGAGCTGTCAATTATTTGTCTTTTATTTAGAACTGGCAACATTTGAAGTGTACCCCAGACCAAGGTATATATAGTGTTTTCTTTGATCAAATCATTCTGGATATAACAGATCATACCGTTTGTGTTCTCATGTCCAATTACATGGTTTCTTCCATGAACGGTTATTGTCCTCCGCTACTGTACGTGAAGTCTTGGGCCCCCGGGGGACAAGACAAGTCCGTGTTCCATCCAAGTGTAAGGTCAGTGTTGCTGCAAGGAACAAGCTGTTAGGATGCTGGCGGTGTAAAGCCACATTATGGTGCAGAAAAACAAACCCACTTTCGGACTTTGCCAGTTGGTCCGATGGTCAAGGAAGAGAAAAAGATCTAGTCCATGAAGTCTACAGTACCGTGTTTTGACACGCAACATTTACTTGATGTCCAGCTACATATTTAAATAATACTTCAAAGTTGTATTATGCTTTATAAGATATCACACACATACCTGGTGCTTTGATTTATGTTTCTCTGTATGTGAATTTGTATGTCCACAAATGAAACATATTAAGACATATTCCAAATTGATCGCAAACCTTGGTTAGTGTCAACATAAGAAGTAATGTCAATCATTTCCCGTAATACAACAGTTATCCAGTCTCTTTCAAGCTTAAATGTGACAGGTCGCGCTGAAAGCCAAGATATTAGGGCTTTATTCGGGCTTTAAGAAGAAATGAGCGGCTGTTTGAGGAGCTCTTCTCGTCCAGCTATGTCCATCTGCCGTGAGACCAACAGATTTGAGGCTGGGCTTTTCCTGCTTGTATGTAATCATCTGTCTGGCACACCATTCATCCATTCTCTCGTATGACAGAAGATCCTGTCTCATGCAACAACATGTTTCCTGCATTTGACGGCTTCTTCACTCACTGGTGACCATCTGGAGTGCCATGTCTGTTGTGTTTCAGTTGCAAATAGAATAGGGGATGTGGCTTTGGGTTATGCTTTATGGTTCTGTTTTATATAGAGTATATATATATATGTATGTATATATATAATTAAATGGCCCTTCAATAACTGCAACATACAGTCTGGGGATGCTCTAGATCTTTATGCTTCGCCTGCAGGCCACCTGTTTGTTATGCAGGCTGCTCAAGGACATTTTTTATCACTGATTTGCTCCCGCAGTAAAAAGACTACTGTTCTCCTCTTTGTCTTCTGTTTTTTTTTTTGGTGCTTGTCCATTTTACTGTCAGACTGTCGTGGCTGCACTTATCGGACAGCAATATATTAATCCCTCACGTATCGCAGTTTATTGGTTTCAGGTCCGACTTTGACATGTGATTGATATTTATGAATGGAATAGTTTTGTAGCTGCCGCATAGAAAACCTGTTTACAATCTATTAAAGACACTTTTTAACATGATTAGAGCCCTTTAGCCATGAAATAACACCCCTATAATAACTTTTATATTTGTATTAGCCAATATGGTAGACATAGTCAGACAAAATAAGCCATTTAGGACATACATAAGGCTGCATGGTGTTGAGTGGTTAGCACACAGGCCACACAGGTCGGAGACCCGAGTTTGATTTCACCTTCGGGCATCTCTGTGTGGAGTTTGCAAAGCCACAAAACTGCATAGTTTATTCATTAATACGATATATATTTGACAACCGATATAGAGTGATGCTGCAGAATTCTTCTGAATATCATTTATTAATCAACTGATATGGTGACTTTCCAAATCCATCCGTCCGTCCATTGATCCATTGAAACATCCATCCATCTGTCCATCCATCCATCCATCCATCCATCCATCCATCCATCCATCCATCCATCCATCCATCCATCCATCCGTCCGTCCGTCCGACCATCCAGCTGTCCGTCCATCCACCCATCCATCCATCCACTCACTCACTCACTCACTCACTCACTCACTCACTCACTCACTCACTCACTCACTCACTCACTCACTCACTCACTCACTCACTCACTCACTCACTCACTCACTCACTCACTCACTCACTCACTCACTCACTCACTCACCCATCCGTCCATCCATCCATCCATCCATGTTGCAGTGAAATGGAAGTGGTTATGATAATTCATTACATCCATGAACAAAATGGTCTGAAAATAATGTTGACAAAAATATGGGAAAATTATCACCCAGCAAAGTTTGTTGTCATGACAGGTCAATCTTACGCTTTGCTTTTGTAGGCTGCCATGGTGGTGTGTACCAGAGGAAGTTGTACCAGGACCTGATGGTCAACTACAATCGTCTGGAGAGACCGGTCCTAAACGACTCAGCGCCCATCCTGGTTGAACTTGGTTTTACCTTGCTACAGATCATCGATGTGGTGGGTGTGTGTTTTTGTCAGTGCTGAGTGACAGGGAAAAAGAAGTATTGTTGGTTTTAGAAACTTAGAAAGGGATAGAAGAGTGGAAAACAAGTCAGTGAAAGACGCTGGTCGACCTCTGGATTGCCGTAAATTCCGAGAGGAAAACCCAGATTTGTACATATACTATAAGCTACATGTCTACACGTCACGAAAGAGCATATTGTCGCATAGACAAGTCTGTGAAGACCAGGCAGCTCTTTGACAGGAACCAATCATGATCTAAAAAAAAAACACTCGCAATGTCCTTGTCAACGCATTGGAAACTGCAGGAGGTCATTACTGAACATAACAGTCTAACTCGTGGTCTCATCTTACATACAACATTAAACTCATCACACAGTAACTTGACACCCAAAAGGTGTACCTCAGAAATATGTACCATTATGGATTTTAAATGATTTTTTAACATTCTCCCATTTCACCTTCTTTTGAGCAAAGCATTTATTTGGACAACAAGCAGCATAGAAAATGGTGAATGGTGCCTCAATGCCACTCTCTACAGCAGAGGGAGCCAGTAGGCCTCGAACCCAGAGTGCAGAGGGAAGCTAACGTCAGTGCAACGCCCCAATGAATGCGTTGTTCAGACACAATGCATTATGGGAAAACTTTAAAGAGTTGTTTTTTTCATTTCATTATATACATATGTCCCTGTTGGGTGTGTCGTCTGAGGATGGTCACCACGGGTTGATGTTGTGGTGGTTGGTGTAAACGACCCTCTTTGTAGCAAAAGGTTGTTCCCCTGGTTGGTGGCAAAACAACTTGTTCCTCAAGAACGTGACAATCTCCGGGGAGAGATGTCCGGACATGATTGTCAGCAGACAATAGGTGATGGCATAAACCTCTTCCTGTGGTCAATGTCTTCAACCAACAAGAAGAGTCCAGTTGCCTCATCCTTTTGCACACCAAGACCAGGATGACTGGGAAATTATTTTTTTGCATTTTCCACTGACCTTCTCTTTTTTCCACTGTTGTTTTGAAATGTCTCAAACTAAATAATGTGACATTTTAGAAAATCAGCTAATTGCATTCTTGCTTATAGTTGTATGAGAGTGAATGGTAAAATCAATACCTCCGTCATGGCCGCAGGTGTTGGTATTGTGAACTGGGAGGGCTTTTTGCCTGTCTATTATAGACTTAACCCACTCCTTTTCATTATGGCCTCAGTTTATTAAGAGGGTGTGGTTTAGATACACGATGAAGCATAACTAGGCCTATCACAATCATCAATTAGTCGATTAACCACACAATAGATCAAAACCAACTGGATAATGTTGCGATAGATTGACTAGATCATGCGTGTTTGCGCATGCGCCTAACGAGGCGCAAGCGAGTGCTGCAAGTGAGCATCGCGAGGAGTAACAAGCAAGCAAAAGGTGGGTGATTCTTCTGAAAGGGATACCTGGTTGTTGAGAGATTAGTTCCTGAGTGGGTACCCTTGTGGCAGGACACTGGACTCGAACGTGGTTGGCTGTAAAATGAATGTTATGGGAATTGAAGCAGTGTTTGTACATTGTGATCTAAGTATGTTGAACAGATCCAGGCCTCCTTTGGCCTTAGGATTATGTCAGATGACCTTCCATAAAATGCTGGTGAGGAGCTTCCATAGCACCTCCGCCCCTGTAGAACAAATACAGTTGGATTTATATGGAGACCACAATCTTTATAGTGCATCTGTCAGAGCTGATGTTGACCAATAAAGCTGGAGCAAAATACATGCAATAAAAAATCAATAAAAATGCAATGCAATGCAATACAAATCAATCCAACACTTAAGGACAAAGGTCACGGACATGATGTCACAACGCATGTAGGACCAATCTTGCTTTTCAACGGTAGAAGGTGACAGACGACACAGTGGGTTTGTGGCTGGAGAAGCGGATTAGAAGTGAAATCATTGGGAGGTGAGAAAGCGAATGAAGAAAGCATTCGATTTTGCTGATTTTAGTTAGAGCCTGTGATAACCATGGTGCATCGTGGTAGTATTTGTTGGATGGAATCCCTTTGTATTACAGCACATGGAGAAACAGGATTGGAGCAAAGATGTCAGAGTGATAGGGTGCACAAAGCGTGCAGGGGTGCTTTGCTCTGCCTTTCACAGAAATCAGGAATCAGTCAATCCATCATCTTTGCAGCAACTTGTCTGAAACACGCTGGGCTGCTATGACGCTACCGGCACAGGGTTCATACTGTGGATGATTGTAAATCAGTTCTGGATTTGTACAAGTTAGCATGCAAGGTGAAACTCTTCTTTTACCCCGACTACTTCCTATGATTGGATGTAGCATTTTAGAATGCAGATTTATTCAAATGGTCATTCTCCGTACAACAATGCTTATTATAATCAGTGTCTTCTTAGACATCAACTATGAATTTCCACATGGAGCACCTCTTACCTGTTTCAGCTTAAAGCCACCAGTCAAACATCAGAACTATCCATCCACGCTTGGACGGAGCTTGCAACTAATATTAATGTGATGCTTGATTGTTGGTCTGTGACGCAGGAGTCATTCTCACGCCACCATGTCATTGAAGCTCTCAAAGGACTAACCACCTTGGGCAAGGAGGCTCCACTGAAGTGGAAACACTTTGCCGAAGTCTCTATTAGGCGAGAGAGATATAAAAATGAGCATACGCCACCTGTATCCTAAGCTGAGAAGGAACAACACAAATAACGTAACATAACAGAAAGAAAGAAAGAAGCTAAAAGCACCACACAGCAAGATAACAAACAGACACTGCTATTGGAAAGCTACAAATGTTAACACTGAACATGGAACTTAGCCGCCATTTACAAAACAGTCGAAGCATGCTAAAAAATAATATTAAAAATGCAGATGACCTGATGCTCAACTGAAACTGAACTAGCATGCACGCGCCTGGCAGGACAGCGCTAAGTATGGTTGTAAGTTCATACCAATGAAAATAGGTCAAATGTTAACATGCTAACTGGTAGCATTTTAGCAATAATAACACTCTAACAATCCATTTTCAAAAGCCGACCCTCTTCGTATTGGCCATTTTGGAAGATTTTGACTGATTTTTCAAGGCACCCAGAATATTGTGTTCTAGGGCTATATCGACGTGGTACAATAAACCTCGGATATATCGGATTCAATTGTTCCCACTAGTTTTGTCCGATATAAGCGAAATCCGTTATATGCGTATACCGAAAAATGTCAGTTTTAAATCGGATTTTATCCGTTATAAAAAGGCACTTCCTTGACTATGTTTCCAATGTACCTGGACGCGCAGGCAACGCTGCAAATGCTGCAAATGACGTCGTATAGCGGCCTGTCACGATTCGGCGAATCGGAGTGCTACGATGCAGCCATCCGATATATGCGAGGGAAATTTAATGGAAATGCATTGGAACGGGACTCGAGATTTTGTTCGAAATAGGCGAAATCCGTTATAAAAAATCTGATATACGTATGCAATGAATTTTTATTGGAAATGCATTACAGAAAAATCGGTTCTTTTTTATCTGTCCGTTGTGAGCGAATTTCCGATATATCCGAGTCCGATATATCCGAGGTTTACTGTACAGGTAAGGGCCAGAAAATTAGAATATTTTCATAAACTTGATTTATTTCAGTCATTGTGTTCAAAAGGTATAACTTTTACATTATATTTAATCATTGCACACAGACTGATGCATTTCAAATGTTTATTTCTTTAATTTTGATGATTATAGGTGGCAACAAATGAAAATCCGAAATTCCGTGGGTCAGAAAATTAGAATATTGTGAAGGGTTCAATTTTGAAGACACCTGGTGTCCTGCAAAGGGCTTTAAATGGTCTCTCAGTCCAGTTCTGAAGCTTACACAAACATGGGGAAGACTTCAGATTTGACAGCTGTCCAAAAGGCAACCATTGACACATTGCACAAGGAGGGCAAGACTCAAAAGGTTATTGCTGAAAAGGTTGGCTGTTCTCAAACCTCTGTGTCCAAACACATTAATGGAGAGGCAAAGGGAAGGAAAAACTGTGGTAGGAAAAAGTGTACAAGCGATAGGAATCACCGCGCCCTGGTGAAGATTGTGAAAAAAAACCCATTCAAAAATGTGGGGGAGATTCACAAGGACTGGACTGCTGCAGGAGTCAGTGCTTCAAGATCCACCACCAAGAGACGCATGAAAGACATGGGTTTCAACTGCCGCATACCTCGTGTCAAGCCTCTTTTGAACAAGAAACAGCGCGAAAAGTGTCTCACCTGGACTAAGGAAAAAAAGAGCTGGACTGCTGCTGAGTGGTCCAAAGTTATGTTTTCTGATGAAAGCAAATTTTGCATTTCCTTTGGAAATCGAGGTCCCAGAGTCTGGAGGAAGAGAGGAGAGGCACAGGATCCACGTTGCTTGAAGTCTAGTGTGAAGTTTCCACCATCAGTGATGGTTTGGGGTGCCATGTCATCTGCTGGTGTCGGTCCACTCTGTTTCCTGAGATCCAAGGTCAACGCAGCTGTCTACCAGCAAGTTTTAGAGCACTTCATGCTTCCTGCTGCTGACCTGCTTTATGGAGATGGGGATTTTACGTTCCAACAGGACTTGGCGCCTGCACACAGCGCCAAATCTACCAGTGCCTGGTTTAAGGACCATGATATTTCTGTTCTCAATTGGCCAGCCAACTCGCCTGACCTTAGCCCCATCGAAAATCTGTGGGGTATTGTTAAGAGGAAGATGCAGAATGCCAGACCCAAAAATGCAGAAGAGCTGAAGGCCACTGTCAAAGCAACCTGGGCTCTCATAACACCTGAGCAGTGCCAGAAACTGATCGACTCCATGCCACGCCGCATTAATGCAGTCATTGAGGCAAAAGGAGCTCCAACCAAGTATTGAGTACTGTACATTCTCATATTTTTCACGTTCATACTTTTCAGTAAGCCAACATTTCTAAAAATCCTTTTTTTGTATTGGCCTTAGGTAATATTCTAATTTTCTGACCCACGGAATTTCGGATTTTCATTTGTTTCCACCTATAATCATCAAAATTAAAGAAATAAACATTTGAAATGCATCAGTCTGTGTGCAATGATTAAATATAATGTAAAAGTTATACCTTTTGAACACAATGACTGAAATAAATCAAGTTTATGAAAATATTCTAATTTTCTGGCCCTTACCTGTATATAGCAAAAGAAAGGTTAGACTCTCATCTTTCATCAAAATATCACTTCTCAACATAAAATATGGGGGTATATTACTTTTTTTTAAAGATACATTTCAAGCATAACTTTCACTTTGATACAAATGTAGCCATACTTAGCCAAAATATATTAACTACGCCACAACATAAACAACACAAAAAAACAGTTGTTTTACATGGAATTAATTATAACACAATTTTCACATTTAGAACTGCATTGTGTGTGTGTACATGCTTTTGTGTGCACGTGCATGTGTGTGAATGCCTTCAAATTTCCCCTCAGTGTGTCATCTCTTCAACGCAGCAAGACTTTGTGCAAGACTTTGGGAAGGTTGCGGGCTGACTTGTTCTGCCGCTTGCTGGCTGTTTTTCCGGCTTAAAACTGCCCCCCAAACATTGCATGCATGCATTGAGACACTCAGGATTGTGGAGCCCCTTGCGGTGTTGATTAATTTTGTAGTTTTTATTTAGGTAACAATATCCATTCCATATATGTATGCATGTACTAACAACACTTACTGAATATCTTCTTCTTCTAAGGCTCTATTCATTAGATTGGTTGTAAACATTACTGCCCTTGGCAGCATGTACCCTGAATAACAGCCCAGAACTCTGACCAGGATGATTCTTCAAAGGTATCCCCCCCCCACTGGTGACACAGCCTCAACGCTTCACTGAATTAAAGAGCCCCAAATTATGCATTTTGTCTACCATGTCTCCCAAACCCACAAGGTTGCATTTAAAGTCACGCATCTCTTATCTCTTCCCCTGTAACTCCGATATGAAGGATATGGCATCTTTTCATTATTCCGATTATATTCCTTTTTATCATTCTCTCTCGCTCTCTCTCTTTCTCTTTCAGGACGAGAAGAACCAAGTTTTGATCACCAACGCTTGGCTGCAGCTGGTATGTCTCCTCATCGGGTATTTGTGCGTGATCACTGCAGGTTAACTGGGATTTAGTGGATTTTGGGAAGGGTGTGTGTGTGTGTGTCCTGTGGGTTCCTCCATTTGTATTTCTTCCTTCCAAACAACATTCAGGTGATTTGAGGAGCCAAACAGCATTTGTACTTTTCAGTGACTGCTCAGGGCCTGGTTTGGCATACTGACAAAACCAAGCCAGAACTTTGATAAGACTCTAGAATAGACTGAGGCTTCTTCCATCTTAAGTCAACTAAAAGACGCAGGAAAAGGAATTGAAGTACATGGTGGGAACTAATCCTGTTCTTCAGGTTGTAGAGGGGATCCTCGTACATTCCCCATTCAACATTTACACCCGCAAGGCATACCGGGAAGCTCACACGCAGTACCCAGCATGCCTTGTGGGTCATAAATGTTAGTATTGTTTTGCATTGTGCAAGCATTCATTCCGATTCTGGCGCGCTTACATTCTACTTGTTGTGTTATTTTGGTTGCACGAGGAAGCCTGCTGCTGCTTTATGGGTAGAAATGTCAAGATGAAGCTAAATAGATGTTCTGTACAGAAGAGCCTGGAGACACGGCAGCATAGCCTAATATTGATTAGAGTGTCATGCATTTGTGGGCTTCAGAAAGCAACCTCATACATCAGTACCTAAAAAAACTGACATGAAGCCAGAATAACACCTTCTATGATTATTATGAGTATCATCATTAGTCCTAAAAGTGCTTGCTAATATTAAAGTTTTGTTGCTTTCAATAATGTAAAACAATGCTGCCCTCTCTAGTGTCATCATGACACCCTTGTTATCACCAATGTTCATTACAATGGAATAATAATGAAGATGTCACCCTCCATATCCTGTCTGCTTGAGTCAGCTGCTGACCGGCTGGCACGTTATGAAAGATTCAGTTATTCAGGAAGCCACCTCCTCCCCTCCACGCTGGTGTACGGCTGGAGCGAGCTTTGCAGATGCAGCAGATGCGAAGGAGAGGATTTTAGGATCACAAGTTCATCGACCAGTAAATAGTCAGAAGTTATAGGCCAGCTATTATTCCAAAGTCAATACAGAAATACGGTAGCTCCTTTCACTAGCATGATGTGGACATTATCCTCCGGTTTCCTACAACCATGCTTTTGGTGCTGCTTCCACCTCCCTTTCCTTATTCATAAATGGATGGAACAGGAATGATTTATTCCTGAATATACTTTTGATGAAGTCAAGCCGTGGCTTCCCAATCCAAGTGACGAAGAATTACTGCGTTCCCATTCAGTAGGTAGTTAGAGCATAAGAACCCTGGTTAAAATCTTCTAAATATGTTTTTTTTGACATTATTAAAGCTCCCTAGATATGAAACAACAGCCCTATAGTCAACGGTACACTCCTAGAAGAGGAAATTAGAAATTTAAGACATAAATGGGGGTGGGGGGTTCAGAGTTGAGTTTTAGTAACTGCAACATTAGCTGGTGTTAGGGATTCAAACCTGCAATAAAAGTCTGTTGTTCCGGCCATAAAGCAGGGTGTTTGTGTGTCTCACCGAACATTACAGTAACTTTACTGACACCTAGTGACCAGTGTAGAATACTACATATCAATACAACATCTTTGAATGCATCTTTCAAGCCTTATGTATGTTTAGATTTGACTTCATTTGGTCATTTTTACACATGGAAATGTGGAATTTAGGCAGAGAAATATGTCAAATTGGGCTAAATTTGCAGATTTTGTTACTAACATCTGATTATTATTGAATGTATTTTTGGAAAACCGTGACAAAGTGAAGCTGCAGAATCTGCAGATCGTTTCCACTCCAATATAACAATTTGATCAGCGTGCGCTTCGTTGAGCTTTCCAAGCCAGCAGACTAAACCGCCACAGCCTGCTTGTTACAAATTCATTCAATTATAACTTCATCAGACCGTGCCATTATAGATTCATTATACAGCTATTAATACTTACTCATTACTAAAGTACACAAGACACACTTGAATTGTCATCATGCATGTGTGCACACGCTTACAGCAGTACAGTAGATGCAGTACATATGTATATATATGCAGTATATGCAGTATATGACGGATAGACTGTATTTGTGTAGGCCAGGTGTGTCCAGAGTGTGGCCTGCGGGCAATTAGCTGTCTGTGGCTATTCAAAAATATACTTTAACAAGAAAACGTTTTAAAAAAAATGCTATTTTAGTAGCATAAAGTTGAAATTGTAATTATTTTATTGGTGGTGGAAAAAGTTATACAGTTATGAGTCAGTCCAAATATTATGGGAATAAAGTCAAAGCAAAGTCGATGTTTAACAAGAATAACCACATACAATTAGGAATAAAAATCCTATTTTAGTCCGTTTCTAAACCACTTGTCCTCACCAGGGTACAGGAATGCTGGAGCCGATCCCAGCTGTCTTTGGGCGAGATGCAGGATACATTCAGGTTTAAATAATGAATAATAATAATAATATAACGTAATATGAATTAGAATTAGGGATGTCTGATGTTGGATTTTTTGCCGAGAAGTTGTCCAACTGTCATTTCTGATACAGATATCATCACCATATCTGTGGTGGAATGAACACCCTCGTGTTTTATACAGCATTTTTTAAATATTGGCTGTCGTGATCGGGAAAAAAAATCGGATTTTTATGCTGATATCAGGATTATAATTATTGGTATTGATAAGTCATCTCTAATTATAATTATACAAATGAAGTCAAACAATTATGGCAATAAACTCATAATATTCATTTAAAATTGCAAATATTTAAACTTCCATCTCAAATCATCTTTGTACTTTTTCAAAGATGGAAGTCCATACTAATACAGTAATAATAATAATAATTTCACCAATATCACTCAGATGCAGTCTTTGTGGAAATATGACTTATTATATCCATACGTGTTGCTTTACAAAATATGGCTTCCATTCATTTTTCACTGTGGCCCTAACTGAAAATCATGTGGACATGCACGGTGTCCCCCTTGTACACGGTGTACCCGTAGATGTACAATGTGCTCACATATTCAGGCTTCAGCATCATAAACACGGAGAGACCATCTCTTCTCCATCCGTCCTTCCATTTTCCATACCGCTTGTCCTCACTTCTTTACCTTTCAATTTATTCTGCGGGAAGATTCCGCCAAACATACATTGACAGACGTCGGTATGAAAGTGTAGGCTTTGCTACAGACTGCAGGAAAAATAGTTTGCACTCACACAGTCACAAGTTAACGTGATTTTCCATTTTCATTATTCTCATCATTCTGTTTGACTCCAGCACTGGACGGATATCTACCTGACATGGGACCAGGAGGACTACCCTGGGGTTCAAAACCTGCGATTCCCATCCAATTTGATATGGGTGCCAGATATTCTCCTCTACAACAGGTGGGAGTCTGAAACGTACTAGCTTTTGTTAGGATTTGATCTACAGTGTTACCTCCATTTTCGCATGCCCTGGTTTTGGAGGACAAAATTCATTGCCAAAACCATGTGTGAGTTTTTACATGGTTATTGTACGGACAAACAGTGTACCTAAAAACTGGTCTGTTTGCTCTGAGTGCCCTGGCAAAGAATCTCACACGCTGGTGACTTTTTTTTTCCAAAATGCATTCAAACTTGACATTCAAGCCAAATGCTTCTTGTAAAGGTTTCCTTTGGAGAAGTCAGTGAAATGATCACTTCGTTCATTGTTGTCTTAAACCTTCCTCTTATGGAAAAGAAAACAAACTTACAGTGTTGCTTGGATATTGTGAACATCCAGCGGCATCACAACATTTTGGCACGACAACTATTTTGATGAAAAATATACAGATATACAGCGATCTACTGGGAGAAGCGTTTGTTTACTCTGCTTTAGCGGAGAGGTGTCACCCACGATGCCTTCACTTCTGCAATGAGACTGACCGGTGGTGCTATACTATTATATTCATACTGTATACTGTATAACTACTGTATACTGTATGGGTCACATTTTTGCAAATTCACAGTTCACTTTCAAAACTATGTAGAACATAATTACAAACAAAATAAAATAATTTTTATGTAGACACAATGTGGCAGCGAGATGAACACACACACAACACCTTCCTGTTTTGCTATGAGTTATTTCTTGAATTGATTAGCGTTTCTCACCTTCTTTATCAAAATGCTGCTACTTGCAGCTCCTTGGGCTCCATTTTGGGTTATTTTGCAGCCGTAATTAGGAAAAAAGCAGAGACTTTAGTTGTCTGTTTAGTTGCTGCCGAGTGACAAGGAAAAGGAATGATTGGTGATTATTATTCTGTCAAGCACCAGGGGAAGGGGGTATCATGTGGATGCATCATAACCCACTTAAGCTTTCGGATATATGCAGTGAAAAGAAGACTATGATGACAGCATATTCTGCGGAGAATGCATACAGACCGATGAGCAGGCTTGTCAGCTTTACCTTTGGGGGCGTTCAGGATGATCCATGTTGCGTGTATGATGAGATAAAGGACAGGTTTTAGCGATCTAAGAGGGGCGATACAGATCGTTAAACAGCCCAGAGTGGAGGTGAAGGCCGCACACGGACAGACAGGAGGAGGAAGTACATGTCTTGACAGCATGACAGCACCACCTGCTTGTTGAGAAGACTTTCTGTATTTGAAGATGTGCACTTCCCAAAAAATCATCCAGCTGCGGCCATAAAGGCAGTGATTCGTCGGCTTGAGGTACGGCATTACTTCCTGTGTGTACAGCTCGTTTAGAGAGTGTACAGCCCACCTCGGCGAAAGCATTCTCCACTTTCAGATCAACATTTGCAATACAATTGCATTAACTGCATTAACGCCCCCCGCCCTGATTTAATGACCGTCATTCACTCGTGAAGAAGGAAGCTAACAACTAAACAGTCGACGTCATGTCCCGCACTCGACCTTCACAAAGAGCTATAAACGCAGGGGTGTCCAACCTGTGGGCCCAGGGCACATTGGAGAACTAAAATTCAACAACATCAAAAATGCAATGTCGCAATCTCTCAGCACATCTAACCGTGTTTATTTACGTTGATCTATCAAATTAAAGACACATCTTTGCGTCTGGGTCGACACTAATCCCCTAATCCCCTAATCCCTTCCTCTCTATCATCTGGATTGTCTGTGCGGTTAACTGTGTTAACTGCCCACGTGCTGCTTTATGTTCCCTGCAGTGCTGATGAGAGGTTTGATGCAACATTCCATACAAACGTGCTGGTCAATGCCACAGGAGCCTGCCAGTACATCCCGCCAGGTGAAACAATCTACCTGCAAATCCTTCAGCAAAGGCTGTGTGTACATCACGTGCCTTTTTGTTGGGATTTATTCTCTGACTGACGTACACTATTACTGAGCCAAGAGTCCAAGTTAAAATGTGAAATAAACGTGTCCAGGCATCCTGAAGAGTACGTGCTACATTGATGTGCGCTGGTTCCCATTTGATGTGCAAAAGTGCGACCTCAAGTTTGGCTCCTGGACGCACAACGGCTGGCTGCTGGACCTCCAGATGATGGATGTGGACATCTCCACATACATACCCAATGGCGAGTGGGACCTTGTTGGTAAGAAAAGACATCACTTTTACGTCATAATGATGTTGAGCAGATAATAATACTTACTGTAATGCTGTAGTAGCATTGGTGTCCAAACCGTGGCCCATGGGCCATTTACTGTGTGTTTATTGGCCAACAGCACATTGTAAAAGTATCTTTTAATAAGAAAAAAACAAACTGAGTAATTTTTTGAATAAATCTGAGGTAATTTTACGAAAATAAAGTCAAAATATGAAGAGAAAGATGAAATATTACCTCAGGCTCACACTGAATGCATTGCGGCCGGCGGAAGCATTCGGCACAGCAGCAAGAATCGGTTTGGGCTCCAACTTTGGACTTGACCACTCTCTAGAAAAAACACCTTTATAATGTCATCATATGAGGAACAAACAACATAACTAAATAACTAACAAAATAATGAATTAAGTTCTGGAAAATTAGGTTCCCGAAATTACAGTGTTACAAGAATAAAGTCAAAATATTAATGGAACAAAATAATAATTATGAGAAGAAATAGAAGAAATTGTTGAAAAAAGTTGCATTGAAATTATTAAAAAAAAGTTTTTATGAGGAAAAATAATGTCATTTTAGTAGAGTTGAATTATGTTTTAGAAAAATAAAAGTCGTAATGTTATGAGAAACCAAATTAGGGTAGTGGAAAATTATATTACAGGAAAAAGTCAAAAATATTTTAAAAGTCTTCTCAAAAATGAAAAAGATTATTTATTAAGAAAATGAGAAAATTACAAAATACAGCAAAAAAGCACAAAGGCTAAAGAAAGGCAATGAATTGTAACGAGACAAGGGTGCAAGACCTCCAAATTTGACCATTTATGAGAAGTCGTCACTTCAAAAGGTAAATGTAACGGGAGTGGCGCCGCCATCGACTGCGGTGCACACACATGCATGCGATGCATGGAGGGTCTTTCTGCCTGTCTCAAATCCATAACAGTCATTCATTTGTCATTTGTATTTCTTTTGCATGTCTCTTTGCAAGTCTTTTGTGTAAACATTGATGGGGGTCTAGAACGGAAGAATTGGATTTACATTATTATCTATGGGAATGTTTGCTTTGGTTAGAGTGCTCATTGGTTCGCTTTGGTTAGAGTCCGTTTTGACTCAGACTTTCTCAAAGGGATTAATGACCTTAACTAAGGTGTGTTAAAATCTGACCTGGTCTCATTCTTGTATATCGTCTTGTCTCGTGACACCACTACATCTTCCCAAATGTACACGCGTTGCTTTACAATATATTTTGGACACCTCAAATCATCCAGAAGAATAACAGATCATTTCTGGAATGTTCCAAATGGTTGTTCTCACACATATAGTAGACAGATCCCTGGTTTTCATGCTGGTTTCATCTCAACAGGTTTTTCAGTTGAAAGCAACATAGGCAACATCCAATGCTACTGGGGGGGCGTGTTCCCCACTGTGTCCGACATACACACACCATTTCCAAGGGAATAGCAGTTTCTAGCCAATACAAAGTATTCTTACTAATGTGTACTCATAAGGTAAAGATACCCATCTGGTTGGAGGAAGGAAGGGGCGACTGTGGATGTGTGCTGACAGCTGGCCCGGGAACGGGTCAATTAATTCAGGCACAGTCATCAGGCCGGCCAAGAACACACACACACACACACACACACACACACACACACACACACCAATGCATATCCATCATGTTAATAGATGGCTGTGAAAGGCTGTTCCTGTCAAGTGTTCAGAGCATGTAGATATGATGAAATGAGATGGAAAGCCCTCGATTATTTGCAAAGTCATCTCTAATGTGTAACATGCTAGCATACTCGGTAATCATGCTTACATTCAAGCCCATACATCATCACCCAAAGGGTAAAATGTGACTTTTACGGCTTCTTACCAAAACATCCAGGAACTGGATAAGCATATTGGATACGTTGCTGATGACATCCACTTTGCCAGTCATGGTGCTCATTAAGGTCAGGCTGAGTGGATTTGTTCCCACCACCATTCTTTTTATTTCTTTCCTTTCTTCAGCTCAAGACTCAAATCAGTAAAACTAAAATACACCTTTTACAGTGTTTAAAATGTGCCTGGTTTTGGTCATTATTGGTTCTCAAACCAATAATGTACAAATATTGGCACAAGTGAACAATGACAATGGAAGAGTTCTTTTTTGGACCCCCACGTTAGCCACGAAAGGAACATACCAACTCCTTGGAGCTGGTTGTTCCAAACGTTATCACTTCCTATGTGTTGGGATTTGGTACCATCCCCTTCCGGGTGCTGTAATAAGAATTTGTTTTGCTTTTTTGGCCGCTGAGCAAAAGGCAAATCTTTCAAATTACCAATCGATCTTCATTCCTAGAACCCTCAGCTTTCGGTCATGGCCCAATGGATAAGACCGCACTCTCCTTTAGGGAGTAATGATGAGGATGCAGTGTGTGGTTGTATTCCACAGTAGCATGAACTACCAATCAGAATCATCCAGTGAGCTCCAAAAGCCAAACCAGAAGCTAGCACCGCTAGCTGATGTTTCGATATCTATTTGTAGGTGTGCCAGCCAAACGCAATGAGCTGTACTACGACTGTTGCAAAGAGCCGTACCCCGATGTGACATTCACTGTCACCATGCGCCGTAGGACACTTTACTATGGTCTCAACCTGCTTATCCCCTGTGTGCTCATCTCCGGCCTGGCCCTGCTGGTCTTCCTCCTGCCTGCCGACTCTGGAGAGAAGATCTCACTAGGTACAACCCATAACACGACATACACGATGCCACTGTTCCACACGTGTCATTTACCCAATCATGACCAGAACAAAGACAACGTACCCAGGATGTATTCCCTTGTGGACTGAAGAGACGACAACAAGTCAAGCTTTTTATGTTGTCGCTTTCTTGGCAGGCATCACCGTGCTGCTGTCTCTGACGGTCTTCATGCTGCTGGTGGCAGAGATCATGCCTGCGACATCAGACTCTGTTCCTCTCATTGGTAAGACACGCTACTGCTTCTCCGCTTTGGAAGACACAGGGGAAGGCAGTAGCCGCGTATACATGGACCCAAATATTCCAATTGCATTGGATTTATTTGCTCAAACAGAAAGAATGGAACCTTTGTATACACCTCATTCCCAAAGAGAAGTGCCAATCCCAATGAACATATAATCAGATTCAGATTCACATTCACGTCCAGCTGTCTTGGGGCGAGAGGTGGGGTACACCCTGGACTGGTGTCCAGCTTCCAGGGCACATATAGACAAACAACCCACACCCACATTCATACCTATGGACAATTTGGAGTGGCCAATTAACCTGTTAATTAACCTGTACCCAGGCGTCCAGGAAGGGGTAGAAATGGATCAATGAAGAAGTGTCTGTCGTCTAGAGGCATAACCGGGCAGCATGTGGTATCATTCAAGGCCGTTTGTCTGCATGTTGTTCTTCGATCTTCATCTTTGATTCACTAACATGTGGAGCAGATGACGGGAAGCGCTGCTCTGCACCAGTGGGGTGCTCAGAGGTGTCAACAAAAAAAGATACATTTGCACGCTCTCATGCTGTAAGAGCTGACATGGCAGATGGAGCTCAATGCAACTGCAATTTTAGTTTGACATGAAAACGTGATGTTCAGATGAGACTTGGAAGACTATGACTTTCACCATGCTTTGCTCCTCTCCTACCACTGCATGCTTTTTCATCCTCTTCTTCCTTTTAGCGCAGTACTTTGCCAGCACCATGATGATCGTGGGCTTATCTGTTGTGGTGACAGTTCTGGTTCTGCAGTTCCACCACCATGACCCCCGAGGAGGCAAGATGCCCAAATGGGTAGGTGACCGACCGATGGATATACCTGCACAACCAAGTCAGAGAGGTTGTGCCTTCACAGACGTTGTGGTTGTAGGTTGCACGTATGAGTTGACATTTTGGAGAATGCTATGCTTGTTCGACCATGCCCCTTTTTGCATCGTAAACACGATGTCCACTGTAAGAGCCGGAGTCACTCTCTCCACATCCAGGTTCGAGTCATCCTCCTCAACTGGTGTGCTTGGTTCCTGCGCATGAAAAAGCCTGGAGAGGAAGTCAGAAGCAGACGCCAGTCCAGCAGTTGCTTGGCGTACAAGCACCCCCATGCCTCCCCTCACCACACCAGCACCAACAGCATACCAGGCCTGGCCTCAACACGGTCAACCATCAATGGGAATATGAACCTGTACCCGGGATATAATTCCACGGGAACGGAAAACCCTTCCTTCCCACCCAGCACTGATTCGGGTGTACTGATGTGCGGCAGCGGTGGATGCGGCGACAGACCCGCCAGTTTGGCCCTGGGCGATGTCCACTCGGCTCAAACAAGGACTATATTTCTGGAGCGTGTCCCGGAAATGTCCCAGATCTTGGAGGAAGTGCAGTACATCGCCAGGCGCTTCCGAGAGCAGGATGAGGGAGAGGCCATCTGTAGCGAGTGGAAGTTCGCAGCGGCGGTGGTGGATCGTTTATGCCTGGTGACCTTTTCGCTCTTCTCCATCATCTGCACGTTCACCATTCTCATGTCAGCTCCCAACTTCATCGAGGCCGTGTCCAAAGACTTCACATGAAGCGGAAAACCTGACCTTGAACTTTCCGAGCACACGCAACCCAAGCCTACAAGATCTACTTTCTATTTCTACATGTGTCTGGCCGTAATGGCAAAACAATATACATACGTCGATATATGTATATATAAATATGTATATATATTATAATGTATAACCCAACTATCCCCCCCACTCCATACACCAGCAGTAATTCTTAATCTGGCAGATTTTAATAATTGACAGAAATAAACTGCTTTCAGTATTACACTCACAGTATTACACTCAGTATTACAATCAGTATTATTATTATCATTATTATTATTATTATTCCACTCAGTATGACACTTGGTGTTACACTCGGTGTTACACTCAGTATTATTATTATTCCACTCAGTATGACACTCTGTATTACACTCAGTATTACACTCACAGTATTACACTTGGTGCTACACTCAGTATTACACTCAGTATTCCACTGTAGCTGCCACAACCAGATCTAGCGCCATCTGTTGGCCTCTGCTGATGAACACATTAGAACGGGACTGTGAACGTATCTCGTCGTTCCAACAGCGTACAGTAGATGACATTGTAGCGCTGCTTAGCTCTGCTAACATCATACTCCTACATGCCTGGTCTGCCTAGAAGAAGACGAAGCAATAGGGAGTAGTTTTGCATTTAGCGAGTATCCAAAGCCCTGTAGATTGTTTACAGATGTATCTTTTTCAAAACAGTGACTGTACCACCTGACACCCCATTCCTTTCATTACAACTCTGGTCTAAAGGCGGCTCGGTGCGTTTAGGGCACCGGTTGAGTGTGTCAATCACCTTCATTGAAATATTTATCCTCCATCCAGTGTGCAGGCACGCTGTCATTGGCTGGATGGCAACATTTGCTCCTGGGGGGGGGGGATTTCCAAATCTATGTTGAGTGCTTTTTCTATTTCACACTGTCAGCGAAAGACAAACACTTTGTAATCACTGGAAAACATCATGCAGGGAGGATTAGCGACCTTATATAACTCATTTTCGTTGGAACATGAGAGAAACTGGAAGCACCAACTATGAACGCCCGCCCCCCCGTCACTATATAGTAACTACATTTTACACTTGATGTCAGAAATATCCTGCCCTTGGCTGGAGACCAGTCCAGGGTGTACCCTGCCTCTCGCCCAAAGTCAGCTGGGATAGGCTCCAGCGTACCCCGGCGACCCAGAAAATTGATGAAAGTAGGAACTATTGGGACAATACCGGAAGTCACTGCCTACCTGGACATCCTTCCAGGAATTTAGCAACACACGTTAGAGAAGAACGACCTCTTTAGTGCAATTCCATCGAGAATATTATTACCCCATTTTGGGGACAAATACCCCTTTTGTGTCCCCATATGAGAAGACGGTAAAGTACACAAGATTGATGGCATTGTGGCATTGGGAACAACAGACTTGCTCTATGAATCGAGTTCATAGGCATCACCATAAATTGTTGATGCCGATGACACATAAACAAGCATGTTACAAAAAAGTTTTTGGGTCTTACATAGTATATTAATATATATTATTAAATTACATATTAATATATATTAAATATGTATATATCAATATATATTTAATATATAATATTAAATAATAAAATACTAATAGATTTCCACATTGAGAACATTGGAAGTGATAGTTTTCTTGATAATATGCCCGATTGTACGTACTGTATAATCCTTTTGGCCTCCACTATATTTGTCTAAAATTGATAAAAATATCTTATATATCGTGTTTGTAGTTCTGCTCCATACGTTTGGGTGGTTTCACATCTTCCGGCTCACAGCGACACAATAACACAATTATTTCAGTGTCCATGTGTTCATTTAAAGCAATAATGCAGGTTGCTAATGTCCAAGCCAAACGAGGCATGGATGCTGCGTCTGAATTGTAGACTATGTGAGGTAGAACTGATGGCTTTTAGACGTGGCTTTGGAGGCTCCAACTCACCTGAACTGAATGATGTCCTGTTTGAATCTTAATGGAGTCGTGAAAGCACTGTGGATTGTTTAGACTATTGTTCTTTGTCCATTGTCACATGTAGAGCACCACCCAACTGCAGCGACTGCAGCGACTGCAGCGACTGCAGCGACTGCAGCGACTGCAGCGACTGCAGCGACTGCAGCGACTGCAGCGACTGCAGCGACTGCAGCGACTGCAGCGACTGCAGCGACTGCAGCGACAGACTTCTTTACAGGAAATCCAGCTCTCAAAGCTCCACAGACTTTTATTGGTGTGGACACAAAGTGCTAAGATCAACATAAATGTTCACTTTGTGCTTTTAGTTTGAAGGATTGAAGTCAAGAAAAAAATAAAGAACTGTTCAAACTTATTTTCCACTCATCCGGGTCTGAGAGGTGTATCCCGTCTGGTTCAGCCAGCCCCGCACAACCGTGGGCTCCAAGCAGGTCCTTTGGAGTCTAGAGCACTGGCTAAAAGCTAAAAGCTCAAGCTCTTACCAACGTCCACATGCACAGCCACACTGGGGTGCCAATGTCAGAAGGGAACCCCTGACTTCCTGGTCTCAAGCCACCTCCTCCAGTTCCACCGAGGGGATGCTGAGGCGTTCCCAGGCCGGCTGTGAGACATCATCCCTCCAGCGTGTCCTGGTCTCCTCCCGCCTTCCTTCACTCATGAACAAGAGAAGTATGCCAAACCTGACCAGCAGACGTAACCGGAACAACACATTATTACATATTCACCGCATAACACCGCCACGCCTGACCTGATATTATGGCGTTCCTGCTGAAGAACCAGCTTTCAATTCTGTGTCCGGAGCTACAAACATGAAACCTAGCTCTACAGATACATGGACACCACACACCCACGGCATTTTCACTCAGTGGACGTAACCGGAACAATGTCAAGAACGGGAACTACTCCTGAGTGAGGGGCGGAGTCACATAATCCTGGTGACTAATGTTGGCTCCGTTTGGTGGTTCTGTCAGTGCCAGGTCAGCTGGAAGAGATCTCTGTGGACTTTGTTCAGCAGACGAAGAGTAACAAGGAAGGTCACACACCTGCCTCGCCCAAACTCAGTTTGGTGAGGAATCCATTACACACACACGCACGCACGCGCTCGCACGCGCTCGCACACACACACACACACACACACACACACACACACACACACACACACCTACCTACACACACACACACACACGTGCGCACACACACGTGCGCACACACACGTGCGCACACACACAGTAAATTATAGAGGATGAAATAAGAGAATTAAATGAATATAATGAATAAAATATTATAAATATTATTATAAAATATTAGCCCAAACACTTTTTATACTTATAGTTTTACGTTCATAAAACAATTGTAGATGCATATAAATGACACATGAAAGGGTTAAATGAACCTTTCATGACTTTGATCTTCACTGAAGACACGACTGTTCCCAAAGACATGATGCGGCGGCGAGGTAAACATGGACGCCACCTTTCTGTTTTGCCATGAGTTTTCTTGAAGTAGTTTCTCACCTTCTGGCATTTACAAGTTGCTGTCAAACATCTCAGATACACAAGAAATGAAAATGTTGATGCAAAAGACAATGCAGCCGAAGGCAAGGCAACATGGTAGAAGGGTGTTGGCAACGGGCCCATTGTCCATCATGACATAATAGTTAAACAGGCGGGTTGTAGAAAGCTGACAGGATGTGAACCAAATCCATCAAACAATCCACATGTTTTCAACATAACTAGCTGCTACAAGTGAATGCATAACGTCTGAGTCATCGGAACTGGAGTCGGTAACAGGAGTGAGTTTTCTTCATTTTCTTCAGATTGTTCATGTTTTACAACGGTTTATGACACCACCTTCACAGTCAAAGCATTCAAGATGCGAAAATATGTATTTACTTTTGAAGAATTGGACTCAGTCGTCCAACTGGCACAACAGAGCAGAGGCTTTGGATATCCAGTAGTCGCTGGGTTGGTTTGACGGAAGCAGTACAGTCACAACAAAGTTAGTGGAGTGGCCTTGGGGGAGACAAAGCACGAGGAAAACATAACAACTTGTCAATTGTGAACATGAGCCAATAGAAATGATAGCATGCGACACAATACGTACCTGTGGTGGAAAGCGTTCCCGCCCTGGCAGAGGTCTTGTATAGGGGAGCGTGATAGAGACCGGGCTCGGCCTCGTAGTTCTGCTGCGGCTCAAAATGTACCACTGGCAGCGTGGAGCTCATCACTCGAGGCAACGAGTCTTCAATCACCATGTTGTCATCATCCCAGCGACTGGCCTCCATGAACATGCCATGCACGAGCACGCCATCTTTGGGCACTGGCAACTGCATCACAAGTAAGAAATACTGAGCGATATCGCCTTTTATTTTGGAGCCATCATCCAACGATGCATCAGCCCAGGGTGCCGCTGGAGCTTTGTGTTGTGTTTCATTCATGTTACCAAAAGGAGAAATGGCCACTGATGCTCAGACTTGCAAAGAATGGACTGCAGTCGTGAATTTTTGTTCCCACGCGCATTACAGTAGCATCAGTGCACTTATGGAAAAAAACATGGAGGACAGACCACAAACCCACCATGTTGAAAATCCAATATGTTAAATATATAAAGCATGTGCGAGTCAGGAACAGAACTTTCTCAATCGTTCACTTACACACCCCCTGCTAATAAGTAAACCAGTTAACCCAGTGGAAAAAGCAACGCATTTGCTTCTTACTTCAAATGGACTCTCCATGCCACTGCCCAAGCTGTGCACGCGGGCTTGGCAAACACCAGTTTCACTGCGTCGCCACTGCCCGATGAACACTTGGATCACGGATACTCAGACATGCATTTCACTGATTCACATGCAGTACCTCCTTATCCATCTCCAGTTCAGCGGTGCTGCTGGCGTTGCGGAGCGCCTCGGCCACCACGCTCTGGTCCCTGTACATCGGCACCATGTTGAAGCGGAAGTTGAGCTCGTCGATGGGCAAGTTGTAACGACGGGCATGGTTCTGCAGGACGGCTGCATGTCAACAAGAAGGAGATAATGTTCCACTTGGCTTCCTCCGGGTTCTTGTATCATTTGAAAAATGTACACGGTGATTACCACCCCATGTAATAATGTCCAACTCTAAGACTTCCTTTTATGGTTCGCTAAAAGATGAAGAGGAACCATTGTTATTTTTACCAGTTAGAAAGCCCTGAGGGAAGAAGAATCCGGAGATCCAAAAAGATTTGGGGTGGCCACGTGTGATCCAACACTACAAGAGAAAAGTACAGGTTAACCTCTTTACCGTTCCGTAGAAGAGACTTAAGAAAACATAAATCCCAAGAAAACCTGGACAAAGTAGATCCTGAGGCTCAGGTCTTTGATCCAGGCGGCCAAGCCCTTAAGAGACGGGTAGGAGCAGTTTGACCAGTGGGTGGGAACCTGGTTGTTCACAAAGCTTGTGTACATCCTGTCCATCTCCTCAGACATCACCACCAGACCTCCTATGGCCTTCTGCAGAGTGATGAGAGACACCTGGCGACAGGAGAATATTTGCTAACAAAACAAAGAATGACAAACTAACTAGTGTGTATCATTTAAAGGTGTACATACCCTGAGTAATCGCACCAGTTTGGTGAATCGGTCGGCCTCCTGGCCCAACACGGTTGTTAAGGAGTTAACACGACCGTTATCATCTCTCTCAAAAATAGATTCAATGGCCTCATCCATGTCAAGGCGCTCTGCACACGCATGCACGCAGTCGGACAATTGGAGAACACAATGTCGCCTCGCATGATACCGTTTTCATCCCAATCACAGACATTGTAAAAGTAGTATAAAAGACAATCATGCATACCGGGTAGCTTTGCAAGTATGGAGTCAGCAAGCTCGCACACAATCTCATCATTACTTTTGGCTCCCATTTGGGCTGAAGAGCGAGGATTCACGTCCAGGATGGTGTTGATCAAATTTGTGGTTTCTTGGCGCTGTGGAGGCAAACAAAGGCATTTTTACTGCTTTTGGACTGGATATATCTGCATCTGTTTACTTTGTTTCCATCCATCCATCTTCTATTCTTATCATCACTAGGGTGGGGGTGCTGGAGCCTAATCCAGCTGACTTCAGGCGAGAGGTGGGGCACACCCTGGACCGGTGGCCAGCCAATCCCAGGGCACATAGGGACAAACAACCATTCCCACCCACATTCATACCTATGGACAATTTGGAGTGGCCAATTAACCTAGCATGTTTTTGGAATGGGGGAGGAAATCGGAGTACCCGGAGAAAACCGCATGTTAACTCCACACAGAGATGCCAACGGAGATTCGAACCCAGATCTTCACGATCTTCTGACTGTGTGGCCTACATGCCAACCACTTGTCCACTTGTCCACTAGCCCTACTTATTTTGTAATTCCCATTTATTTGGAACTTAAACAATGATGTGTCTAATTTTTGGCTAAAAGAACTTGATTTCCCAGGATGATTAGACTCAGGAAATAGTGAATGAGAGTTGTGAAGTGGTAGATCGGGCCCGATTTAAACAGTTGAACATGCCAGGGATTCTGAGTTATTTTGAGGGGAGAGCAGCTTCTCAGTTCAGCAAATGAAACTAATTATTACACCTTTTACACCTTCTTGCTCCAGCTTTTATTTCAGTAATTGTCCTTACCTGAAAGGCCAGGTTGGCATTTTCATGCATGCCGAACACTTCAGGGTCATCAATGATTGGAAGATTCTCAATGTAGTCGATATACAGGTCCATGGTTTCTGACTCTGGGGCGTAGTAGATGCCTTACACACAGAATAAAAACCTTGATGTACACGGTTTTATTTAAGAGTGACAGAAAGTGAAAGGTACCAGACGCTGAAAAGGTGTAGCCCGACTCCAGGGTCTTTGGAGAAAAGAAGCCTTTAAGGATTGTCCTGAGGCAGCGTTGGTCCCAGACGTCTGTCACTCTGCCTCCATATGTGATCTCATCTGGGGACAGATACAGATGTTATTCACTCAGGATATCATGACATGACATGATATGATGACAACACAAATAGAATGAAAGAAAGATCAGGAACTATAAAAACTGCCCTCATACACATGTACTGTACATACATACTGTATGTATACTGTACATACAGTACATCAGGAGGACACTATAAAGAGTTACCAAAGCTGAGTGCATTCATGCAATTTCAGGATGATTTCAACCATTACTAAGAAGCCTACTTGTGATGTATACGAGGGCATCCCAGGGAATAGTGCCATGCTTGCAATAGAGGTTGAGGTTGAGCAGCGCACACTCCCTGTCACTGTCACTGAACTCATAGCGGATATTCCAGCCCAGAGGACCAAACTTCTTACGCTCCTAGAATGCAAGTAAGAAGATCAGTGGTGCCAAATATGCTGTAGAAACATCCACACTGAGAACTCCATTTCTCGAGAGAGGTGAGAATGGTATCATGGTGTCTTTGGAAGGCGACAATGCTGAACTTTTCTACCTGAATGATTGCATGAAAAAAGCAGATTCCAAAAACCATCTTCTTCCACTGCAGCCCCAACACGTGTTCTTCAAAGAAATCACTGGAGATCTCAGTGAAGGCTCTGCGAATGTTGGCTCGTAGGCCTTTGGGAGGTTCATTGGTCACCTGGAGTAGCAAACACCAGCAAACTATAAATACCTATTTTAGAACATTCCCTTAATGACGTTGTAACCACAAAGTACAAAACAGGAGATTATCTACAGTATCCAGAGCAGTTACTGGCCGCTTTTAACCCAAATGGAATACAGCTGCGTTTCACAGTCTGAAGGAGCCGGGCAGCCAGAGCACCGAAATGTGTCACTCCAATAGAAGACAATTTGGAAACGCTGAAAAACGTACGCTCAGCAGTTGGTGACTGCAAGATGACGTCAAGGCATCCAGTGGGATGGAAGGTTGGCCCTGCCAAGGAGTCCGTGCTTATCAGTGAAGCACGTGGGTGGACCCAAAATGACAACTATAAGTGTCGCCAAAAAATATATATATAAGTATAAAAGTACAGCGGAACTACGGTTAGCATCATTAATCTGTTCCAGAAGGTCCGACTCTAACCACATCGTTTTTTCGTTCACGTGTCTATGAATACATTTAAAATGACAAGTGAATGTTTCCAAATGATGACTCAATGAAGTCTTCATAAAATCTTCACTCCCAATGTTTTTGTCTCACCGCCATTTCTTTCAAGTGTTACACAGAGCCTCCTTATGATCCAACAGTACAAAATGTCTTTCAATTTTTAGTGATCAGGAGTGCATATGCTGTCTCTGTGTCTTTTTACCTTAACAGAGTTCTGCAGCACTGTAACAGGAAATACTTTGGTAGGCATGGAACTGAGAAACAAACGGAAGTTCTCATGGATGGATATGTCTGCATAAGGAGAGAAAGTTACATTCATGTCTGTCAGGAAATATACAATATCAATGGTTCTGTCATTGTCGTGGTGAAAAACAGACGGTATTCCATGGCTTTCCACATGGGACTGTCTCAGTGACAATCCTGGAGCTACCATATTGTACAATGTGACACATGTTGGGTTCTTTACCAGGCTCAGCAAAGGTCTTGATGAGCTCCTCCATGGGGAGCATCCAAGACACGGCCAAATGACAGTTTTGCAAGAAAACCCAGCCTCCATTCTCTAGCGCTGAAAGGATCATTTTCTCTGCTATGGGGCCTTGTCCTTGACCCAGGGAGATGGACTCCACCCTAAAGGTTGGACACCACACAACGTTTCAATGGTCAGGAAAATGACTGCTACTATCGCTACTATAATTGTAATATTTGACTCATTTCATTTAAACAAGCTTTTCATTTCTGAAAGTAATTGTAAAGATGAATAATTTATCGTTCTTATTGTATGACAACTGGTAAACGGACTTTCACTTATACAGCACGTTTGTATCTTCAAGGTACTCAAAGGCCTGAGAGCGTATACCACATTGACCTGCTGATGACGCAGCGTCAGCAGCAACTGTTGGTTCACAGTATACTCACGGGAATCAAACCAGCAACCCTCAAATTGGGAAATCACCACTCTTCCATCTGAGCTGTGCCGCCCCGTTATATATTACATATATATACTATTATATATGCCTATATGATTTCATGTATTCTTATTATTTCATGTTGTTGAAGCAGGAGCAGTAGTAGTAATAGTAGTAGTGTAATATCTGTGACTTTCAGTGTTTGGGCCTTTAAAGGGCAGTACTTGGAAGGTGACGGTGTGACGTCATAAAAAATGAGAGTGTGCCTGGGTGTGGCGCTGGGTGTGGGAGAGACTTGAGAGTATTTAGTGATTAGTCATCTTTATCTTAACCTTAACATGAATCTCTTTCACGCTGTTTTACCTTTCAAGACATCCCCTCTCTTTTGCAAAGCGCTGAAAGGCCCCCATGGGGTCGGAGCCGGTGCTGAGGATGAAGACGAGTGGCGTCGATGGCGACATGTCGTTGTATAGGTTAGCAAGATCTATGGGAGGGTTTTCCACAAACTGCTTCCCTAAGCTGACAATCACAAATTCTGTTGCGGCAAAAACAACCTGGACAAGGAAGAAAGACAACACTTTTACTTCTAGATATAACAACGTACCAAGCAGGATGCCCAACATTTACATCACTCCATCATTGGAGATCTGCAGGATGTCATCCTCCATTAACAGGTGAAAAGGTCCAGTTCAGGTTTGGGAACCCACCTTCTCTTCCATGAAGCTCTTGATGAGGACCAGCTTCTGGAAAGAGCTCAGCCTTTCATTCCAATGGCCTCGGATTCCGCTGGGCTCTTGACCATCTTTGGACTCCACCAGAGGTGGCAACTTAGACACATAGCCCTCCCACTCCTCTGGATTAAATGATGTCTCAAAACATCCTTAATAAGGGCGACAGGCACTGGTTAATAACTTAAATCAAAACCACATTAGCCATCTGAACAGGTGAGTAGCATGGGGGTTACCTAGCTGAACTTGGATATGGGTAGCAATGATTTCATTTGAGATGCCCTTGAAGCAGGGCAGTGATTCCTCAAGTTCACAACACATCTCCCAGTACTCGTCACTCAACCAAGGGACATCCGGCCGCTCGGGATATTCCTAAGAGATAAGACACCAGCGATGATAACAACAGCGGAGCATCTATATACTAAACTCTACGCCATTGATGAGGTCGTCTACAACATGAAACCATACTGGCAGGTAAATGACATGGACCAATGATGCATGTATTGAAGATGCAGTGCATAAGACAAAATAAAAGAAGGAATAATAATAATCAGGGCCAACCAGGTTGCCCCCCCCCAGTCCTGCTAGCACTAAGCACATGAATACATGGCTATCCCCCCAGGCGTGAGTGGAACAATCTGCATTGTGCTCCACAAACCAGCCAACCTCATCAGAGCAGAGCAGAGCTCCTTTCATTCTTTGCTCTGTGGTTGTATTTGTTGGTGTTCAAGGAAAGCCTTCAGGCCTGAGTGGACGCACAACAGTCATTGCAGAGAAAAGCGAGAGAGGAGATACTGGTCTCCGGTCCAAATCACCTCCAAAATGCCCCCCGAGACTGTGGCCTGTCCAGAAAGACCTTTAGTAACTATTTTTTGTCATTTGTTGTTTGTATTCCACATGCAGGGTGGAGGAATGATAAACAGAAAGAAAATCTCCTTCATTTGATGAAATATACTGTAAATTGTACTGTACGTACAACACAAGTCTGTGTACATAATGGACTCTGCATTCCTCATTTTGAGGCATCATGTCCCATTGTGTTACTGTACTAACAGGGACATCAGCTGACATTAAAAAGCACATCCATTATCCAGTAATTGTGTGAATATATTCCCAAAGTCTATTATCTTAATTCCATTAATAAATAAGTGTAAATGTATAAATAACCAGAATGTGTAAATAACCACAATCTCCGCAGACTCATTTCGGCTGCTGGTACCCACAAACTTGCTCTTTCAGTCGCTACCCACAGTAGACATTTCTACATAGAATAACTCAATGCAGAATCAAAAGTCTGAATACATAAGCCGAGGATAAGAAGCTGCCACTTTGTTGTCAGTGTCCACCCATCTCTACAGTGTGGGAGGATACAAAGCTTGTCAGATTTTGCCACAAAGTCATGTTGCTACTTTGTTGTCATCATGAGAATACACGGAAGCCAAATTGAATACCAAAATATATATTCTTCACGATACCTGTTCCCAATGAGTCGTTATCGCTCAACCCTGCCAACAGTTGATCCTGATGCCCAGCGACTGACATGTTTACATTTCAGACCTTTGTCTTCCAGTCACAAGGATTTCATATTTCTTCCAAGTGTTTTTTTGTTCCTTTTTTAACCATGAAACACTGAACATGTAACTGAACACTATTTTCCAGCCCACCTTTTCCAGGCCTGCAGTAGACCTGATGAAGTTCTGCCAGTCGTGTTCTAAGATGTCCCCTCTCTGCTTCAAAATCTCGACACACAACATGAAGCTGTAGATAAGTTTATGTTGCTCAAACAGGCCCCTGGAAACATTTATGTAGGAGTTGAGTAGGATCTGATCCAGGAGGATCTGCAGACGTTCTTCCAATATGTCACTCTTTTCTGACATCTCGATGCTCGTGTTGAAGAGCTGCATAGGAAGGCGAAGCAAATGTCATTCCGATAAAATACCACCGCAAGCAGTCTTGTGATTACGCACATGTATTGTCTGCTCACTTGTTTAAAGTACTTGAGGGAGAACTGGTACATTGGATCGATCTCAGAGAGACTGGCGATGACAAAAAACAACACAGAGCCTCGAGTGGCTACAGATCTATATCCCTCTCTTGCATTGTTGATCATCAATTCAGTGGCCTCCGCCTCCTCCAGACGTTGTTTTATAGCTGCAGACGTCACCTGGGGAAGACAGAAAAGTGAAAATATTCGGGGGATAAGAAGTCACAATACAAGCATCTGACATGAGGATGAGGATGGTGAACTCCAAAGTCGCCCAAGCAGCATTTGCAGAACAAGGCCAACCTTTGACTGTTGGAGAGTGGTAACTAGCTCCTCATTGTCCAGTATGTTTCCCTCAGAAGTAAAGAGGAGCTTGAGGATGCGGTTTTCAATGTCCTTCAGCTGGATACGGTCATTATTGATGCGCACAACCAGATCGTTCCTTTGCTCCTCCAGATGAGGACTTTCCAGGCACACCACATCGCTATGACAACAATGATTACAGGACATGTCATTATTCGTATTGGTCCATTTTTTCATGTTTCATGTCCTACCCAAGCAGTTGGTCCTCCAAGCCAGACTTGGTTACAGTGAAGTTGATGATCGTAACTTTGATGCAAACCTGAAGAGTAAAAAGAATGCTCACAAATTGATAATAGAGTGGACCCCCACATATCTACGGCCCAGATTTTTTGTAAAATTTGTTTTTTTCCTCTGCACATTGAAGCTTTACCTTCATTGAAAATACAAATGACACAAATTGAAAGACACAATGTCGCAGCGAGATCAACACAGATGCCGTCTTTGTGTACAGCCCTGAATTCAATAGTTCATCCATCCATCCATCGTCTTTCGTTTATCCGGATCCCAGTCATGAGGGCAGTAGTCTCAGTAGAAACATCCAGAGTTTATGGTGGAACTTCCTCCAGAGAGGCATCTCCAGGCCAGTTGTGAGACATAATCCCTAGGTTTGTTCCAGGGCCCAGAACTTAACTCCAGGGAGTTGTCCGGGAGGAATCTAGGCTAGGTGCTGAGCCACTGGCTGATCTGACTCCTCTCAATGTGAAGGAGCAGTAAAAAAAACACTATTGAACTCATAGCAAAATTCAGTCTTAGTGGAGTGTTATTGTTATTGTATTAAAGGGCTACTGGGGTGTGTGTGGTCTTAACAAAATGCGGTACATGTTTGTATATATATGGAATGCTGTAGTGAATTGTAAGTGTTACATTGCGCTATGATGTGGCAAATGTCAATATTTTAAACACTATTGTGACTGGTAATATATGCTTTATTAAAAGGTACAAGGCATGAACTGATCATGTTCTTTGATATGTAAAGAGATAGATTTCAAGTTAGTTTTGCTGTGTAGTTTAGTTTCCCGGTGGAAGTCAACACTGTGTTTACTGATGCCAAGTTGTGCTGCAGACATATTTATGTGCCGATCGCTATTGGAATGTAAACCCCGCGAATAGCAAAGTAGTTCTGTCACTACCTCTGGTAAGTAGTGTGGATTGGCCATCTTAGTTGTCATGTAGAACCGGAAATTTTTGTCATAGTCAATGTCCGAGTCTCCGAGTCGGATCAAAGTTCTTCCACCTGCTATGAACGTCTGCTTTAGCAGGACAGGCTCCAAAGCTGGATCCAGGGTCTCCTTTAACTACACATACAGGAAAAGAAAGTCCAAGTATAAACACATATAAGTCACACTATTTTTCTCAGAATTTCTACTGATTACACACATTACTGTACAATGAGTGCATTCTTTACCTCCTCCAGCAGGACAGGCATGCCCATACGGATGCCATTTTCTAGTTTATGAAGAAAGTTTGGATCGGTGAGCTTGATCACTTTTAGACCATGTTTGGCCTCCTTCGAACGAATCCATCGGTTGGCCTGATAATGAATGACGTAGACTTGAACTTTCTACATAAATGTGGTTCAGTGATCTTCATGTCAGATAAAATAAGAAAAACGATCAAACGGGAAAGTTCCCATAACAAACTGGTTCACCTGATCCTGTGGATCGATCATGAGGGGCCAGCGGCGACCTTCTGTCACCAGGATTCCATTCTCTGTGGACACTGTGTCTCGAGGCAGACCTTCAGCATTCCACTGTTGGATTACGTACGGGTCGCCCAAAATGTTGATAAGGCTGAAGCTGGAACTGATGGGGATGCTCAGCTTCTGGCACTGTGATATCCACTCATCAACAAGCTGAGGAAACATGGAAGGTGAAATAAAAAAGGTACGTATATAGTTAGCTCTGACAGAGGGACAATGACATCGTAGACCAATGACGGTTCGATACCATTATTACACCTACAGCATAGGATCGGTCTAATAGCATCTCACAGAAGGCCTTCTTGACACACACACTCCCACTGTACAACCAGGGTTGCACAACATCACAGATAACTGATGTGAAAGTACCGGGGGAAGAGGCAAACACATAATAGATGCATTGCTCTCACTTCTAGACCAGCTTTACTTTCCCATATAGACTGTGTACTTTATTTCCCGTGCTGTGACCTAATACTCTTAACACAGTTGGAAAAACGTTTCAATGTGTGGTCACTGACCACTTCTCCAATAGCAACATGCTCCAAAGAAGCAGCAAGAAAGACTGAAAAGAAGGAATAGCGATCGGCCTCGTGTGAGTACTTTCTCAACGAGGTGATACCAATTTTGCAATGCGTGGGGTAGACACGGTAATGTGGTCATCGTCCCTACCAGCTTTCTGTAGTGAGAAGTGAAAGCTCCATAGTAGGCCACACAAGCCGCCGCAATGAAGACATTCCCCACAATGTCGATGATCTGTTGATTGTACACGGCAACGCTCTCCTCCCAGCGGACTTGCTCATCTCCTAAAGCCGATGTTAGCTTTCCTGCTCGAGTCAACCGAGCCTGTGTCACTGCCATGGTGTTGACTTCAAGAGAGGCGAGTCAGTCCATGTGGAAAAATATATCATACAAATACAGTAGATGGATTATTCAAATCTATTCAAATGCAATTCAAGGCTTTGATTTGAGTATTGAAAGTGCTAGACAGATCATGGAAATCACCCAGTTCCTGCTTCTCATTCAAGCTGCTGTCATAATTCTCCTGGAGAACCCTGATCTTATCTTCCACCTGCTGGAGCAGTTGTTGTTTCTCCCTCAGCGTTGCCATAGTGGTCTCCAGCTCCTCCTGCACAGGACCGTGAACAAAGACATGACAAATGATTGCAATTAACCAGTCAAGCCCTCAATCGGTGCATTGCATACAAAGTATAAGCGAGTGCGGAGAGCCATACCAGGAATGTTTGTGGACTAAACTGCTCACCTGTGCTTTGGCAAATGCTTCTCTCTTGGGACCAACTTCCTTGAGGACTCTGGAATAAATGTCCATGGCTCTGACCCACATACACATTGACTTGCAAGCTTTGGACACTTTCTCCACCTTCAAAATGTAACATTAGAATAGTTACCGAGCAGATATCCACTCAAAGGGTCAAATATTCTTTGACCCTTCATGAGCTACTCAAAATCAGTTGGCCAAATAGGAGACTCCCGTGTGTCACATTTGGAGTTTGAAGACCAGAAGCTTGGCAGATGACTATGTAATGGTGTGATTTTGGTGACTCAGCTCCGGCTCTCGTTGAAAGCCAAAAGTCCGATGGTCAGCACTCCCCCAAACATATCATGGGCAGCCACGGTGCGCATCTGCGCTAATCAGGCGGTCTATTTAAATGGCACATTGCTTCCTCTCTATGAGCGAGTCACCTGCAGCGGAGAAGTGCAGATCGCTCCTGACCTGGTTTAGCTGAGATCACGGTGAAGGTAGTTTTCGTTTTCTTTTGTTACATTCAGTTTGCAGTGGTTAACATGTTCATCATTTTGTGTTTCAGCATTCAGTGTTTGTTTTGCTCGTTATATTAAGGGTGGTTGCGCACACTACTATTACCTTTTTCTGTAAACCTCCGAAAGCGTGTTAGGCTTAATTTAGGTAGTAGATGCCGCTCTGGGGTTGTGTTGTCTCAACGGGCTTATTGTATGCACTTTAGGGGAGGGCCAACAACTATCGCACATATGCACTTTTACTTGGTCCAATTGGGAGTTAGTGTTTTATTTAAAGGCTATTTTGTGTTGTTGGGGTTTTGCTTTTGTTAGTATTGGTTTGCTGTGTGTTGTTGTTTTTTTATTTACATCCCCCCCTCCCAATTAGGGTCAATTAGTGTCTGAATGTGTCTAGTCTTTTTCTATATTGCGAAGCTAATAAAATCACTTCATTTTAAATATTCTTGGTTGTAAAATAAAAATCACATGTATTTGCCAACTACTACCCCCTGGTCTTTTGTATTAGTTTGCCAGAGGTTCCTGTGCACGATGTAAAAGGTCACCCTCTGTGGGACTCGCAGACCGGTGGGCTTTTAGCCCCACCATCGCTGGCCGCTCCGCTACAACTAAAATAGAACTAAAGTACAACCAGCGACACAGGCGAGTGTGTGCAAGAAAAGTGGGACGGCAGCAGGTTTGGTGAAAAAGCGCTGTCAAACTGTGGTTTTACAGACGAGTGTAGATTCTGGCAGCAATATGGGACAAAGTGCATCCCTTGTCGACTCAATACGAGAGGTATCATTTTGTTGGCAACCCAACCTCACACAGCAGACATGTAGGGTCTGCCGCTGCCTGCCAAGCATCCCAAGTTAAAGCTCACGCATTTGGAACGTGTGACTGACAGTTGTGTCAGATTGCATGGCGTGTGACGGGAAGGTTTTGCCTTCATAAACCCAGACGCTAACAGATAGAAACAGGATTTCTTCAAAAGCCCCCCCCCCCCCCCCAGTCCAAACCACCGTGTCAACGTTTGGGTCCAACAGACCTTGTCGGGTACGAAGTCAGGGTTGTTAATGTATTTCTGCAGCTTGGCCAGGACCTGAGGCTTGATATTGTCCTTGTCGTAGTCAGTCAAATATCGTGTGAAATTGGCATCACCCAGTAGCTTTTTAGCACTGGCCCAGTCCGTTCTGTGCAAGGACAAATAAGAAAAAGGCAATTTTATTTTGACCTGGTGCTTTGTGTGGTGGAACACATGCAACATCATTTAAACGACAGAAAAGACATGACTTTTTCTGGTTAGTAGGCTGTCGCTACAGTCTAAGGTAGATTCCCGCTATTCATGTTAAGTTTCATGTTAAGCCAATTAAATTGTACTTAGGTAAGAATGTGAGTGGGAAGGGTTGTTTGTCTATATGCACCCTGGGATTGGCTGGCCACCAGTCCAGGGTGTACCCCCCCGCACGTTTTATTGCTTTTAAGAGAGTAAGAGAAGGACACGGACTTGCAGTTGAGGAGGATGCACACAGCCTCCATGACAGTCATGACCAGGTCAGGAGGTTTGGTGAACACTTTCAGCTCCGAGATGTCAGCCTTGTCCAGGGAATTAAGAGCCTGGTTGGCCCCCTCCAGGGCAGGCAGAGCCTCGTTCAGGTCCCTCTGGCAATCGTCAGCTATTGCCTGAGTATCTTCAGCCTTCACCTTTGCCATGGCCTCCTCCTCTTTAACAACTCGACGTGTCTGTGGTAAAGAGTGTCCATGAAATACACCAAAGCCTGAGATCTCCAACCTCATGCCTTACCTCATCAGCACTCTCTTGGTCAACAGAGAGTTTTTCCATCAGGGCATCAACGTCGATGTTTTTCTGTTTGAGAAGTGGCTCCAGAGCAGAAAGGTCCACTTTCATTTTTGCCACCAGGTCATTGGTCTCCAGGAGCTTCATCAGACCACTCTTCACCCGATCCCTTGCCTGTGCATGAAGATGAGGGCGCCATATTTAGCAATACATCTTTCGCTGCAATGCCAACACATTATAGCATTTTTGACGCTTCGCCTCACGAGCACGAGCTGCTTCCTCTTGTCGTCCAGCATTGACAGATACAGGTTGATGAGCTCCAAGTAGGAGGTGGGGGTGGTATAGTAGCGACGTCTCAACTCAGAGTAGAAGCGCTCGGCCATGAGAGAGACGCTGACATGTGTCTCTACGCACAAATCTGAGAAGCTCTGCTTGAGCTCCTCGGTGCCAAAGTCCACATTCTGAAAAAAGGCCTGAGAGACAGAGAGCAGGGCCTCACGGGGCCACTGGGAATCACATGTAAAAAAGGGAGATAGAGAAATGGTTCAGCTGGTCATTTATACAGCCATTCACACAGCAACAACCAGGGTTCAAGTTACTGAATGTGGGGCCACATGTCCCTAAAAGACAATACGTTCATTATTTTGATCTCAAATGTAATTAGAATCATTTATGCTACTTTGTTTTTCTGCTTACTCGTGGAGGACATCAACAAGCTAACAATTACATGTGTCAATAAGGTGTTTGTTAGAAATATTAGCCAACCTCCACAAACCAGTCGATGGTGCAGCAGTTGACCAGAGAGGGAAACATACGACAGCGGGATCTGAAGGCATCGCCGACTGGACTCATACACAGCACAATGTGTAACTTCTCTCGTACACGAGAGATGAAATATTGGAACACCTACAGATAAAACACACACAATTCAGTTGTAGTTAGATAAATATGTAAGTACCAGTAAATGTCTCCATTGTTGTGTAAAACTACAATTCCACGGAATCTGTGCCGTAGGAAACTACATTTACACAAGGCAGCATGTAAAATATACTATATATTTTTTATTCATCTAATTGCATATTTAATAAATACGATGTAAAAGATTCTTGGCTCAGGAAAGTTATGCAATAATGAACTAAAGTTGCCTAAGATGTGCCAATACCCATTTGGAGTATTTCAATCTGTGTGTTGTCGGATTAAGAGTTGAAAAGAGACAGAATGGAATTGTGTTTTGAAAGAGTCACACAGGTCTGTATCCGCCTTCAATCAGTCATTCAGGTCTATTCATGTCATGGGGTGGGTGGGACCATCAACCATCTTCTTTTTGATGGGCCATTCCAGTCTTGTGCAGGTCTACTGTCTTGTTGGTGGTCTCGCAGTCCATTCTCGTAGTCAATTCTAGTCGTGGGTCTAAAATCTTTTAATAGTCTTGTAGTTCCATTCCAGTCTAGTCCTGGTCTACAATCTAGTTAGTGGGCTGGTAGTCCATTCCAGTCTTGTTCAGGTCTACAATATTACTGATGGTCTTGGGGTCCAAAGACTATCCGCTTCATGGTCTTGTACTCTATTCCAGTCTTGTGCATGTTGAGTGCTTAGTATTATCCTGTAAATGGAATTCTTATTACCTCATCCCTGTTCTCCTCACTGATCCCAGCTTCTTTGGCTTTTGGCCGGGTTGCAGCGAGTACCTGCTCCAGCTCATCTTTTTCAAAAAGGTTGGGCACCTCACCGGAGTTCAGCATGTTGTTGATGTCCTCCAAAAACTCCTCCACCACGATCTAAAGCATGCCAGTACAGCAGCACACCTTTCAACGTGCCTGCCCCATATTAGTTTTTCATTCTGTGTTTTCATACCTGAGTGTCTGTGAAAAGGAACACAGTGTCTTTCCTCTCCACTCCCGCCATCTTATAGAGCCTTCTCAGGTCTTCGTGGAAGCTATCGTAGTTGTAGCCTCGACTGAGCTCGATCTCAAAGCACTGGTACTCACATATGTGGGACGCCAACCGAGTGAGCGATTGCTTGCCCGTGCCCCCTACTCCTACTAGCAGGCCATTACCTCGCTCTAGGCGAATCATACGAGCAATTCTGGAAGATGCAAGAAGTCAAATCAACAATACACCCTCAGGAAAGGTTAGAGGTACTGTCTGTCTCCAAGCATGAAGTAGTTTTTAGTACCTCGAAACATGCTCTATGGCATCCTGGAAGAAGACCAGTTTGCTCTCCTTAGAGTACGTCATGTTGAAATCACAGAGATAGTCCTGAAGGACATTCTGGATCTTATCCAAGTCTGTAAGATCCTCGTACAAGCGTTCTTCCTTTTCCGCACCCACCTAAAGGCACACCATGATTGGCAGGATGAGAAATAATCAATTTGGTTTAAACACAGAAATCAGGTGTTGATTTTGAATTTTTATATTTTCATTTACAGTACCTCGCAAAAGTGAGTACACCCCTCTAGTCCAAGTCATATTTGATTATACCTATTTAGTTCTGTAGAAATTCAAATTCAATAAACAGCAGTCAGAGTCCAGGTTGCATAAATGAACTTTCACTTGTTTAGCTGACCTAGAAGATGCCTCATAAATAACACATGTACGAGTGCTGCCAGCTTGGCTGCAGAGGTTAAAGAAGAGGGTGTCACGTTTGCGGCTGGTAGGCGTTGCGGTGCGACCCCAGGATGCAGAGAGCAGGACCAGATGCAGGTGAAATGTTTCTTTTGGATCATAATTACAGCAACTGAGTAAAGCAGACTGACAAACGATAATGATCCACAAAGGGGAGAAGCACACACCTGAACTAAATAGGCAACTGAAATTAGGTATGGGTGTTAATAGCAACACAGGGGAAAACGAGGCAAAGCAGGAAGTGAATGCAAAATAAGGGCGTCCGAACAGAAACTAAAGCCCAAGAAGGGGACATAAACAAACGGTCACGTGGGAACCTACACAGGGCGTGACAGCGGGAAGTCTTTCTGTCGGTGCTTGGACCATACATTGCACACAGCATCAGGTTGGTCTGCATGAAGGTCGTCCAAGAACGACGCCTCTTCTCAACTGAAGCATGAAAAAGCAGTCCGGAGGGGTGGAAGAGGATTCCAGTAGGGATTCATCTCACCAAACATTGTTCACTGTGAGGGGTCTCACTTGTGTTGCCAGCTTTTTAGACAATAATGGTTGTGTGTTCACTTATTTGCAGTGGACAGTAAGTCAGTGTACACAAAGTTATAGCTACATTTAATTCTACAGTAAAATGTAAAGGCTGGACTCACTTTTGTGATGTATTGTAAATTCCAATGACTACACGGCTCAAAAGTCATAGCAATCCACTTTTGATTGAATGACTTGACGAGACTTCCAAGCGACCTGGCTATAGAAACATACCTTGATGAAGTCCCCAAATATGATGGGCTCAGTCACAAAGTATGAGGGCTCCAAGTTAATGCTGAAATATTTGCCTGGCCAAAAAAGACATGAGTAAGCGGAGGGGTATTCTGCAACGTGCCATCTGTAGTGTTTGAAATGCTCTTACTGGCTGAGTCACAGACAATGGTGTTGAAATACTCTTTATCTTGGCCATTGATGAGTCGATCGTGGAAAACCCGCTGGCATTCATGGCAGAACAGACGAAAGATCTGGGTCTTGTCTCGCACTTGGCTTGGTTCACATTGCAGGATACCTAACCATGAAGAGAGAATGATATATATTCTTTAGAAAGTGGGCTACGTCGGGGGCTGCGTGGGCAAATACAGTATAGCGGCTATATTGGTTTAGGTGAGTAGGGAGCTGAAACACGTATTCCTGCCCTTGAAGAATTACCATTTGGGGAAGTAAGTATTTGATCTCCTCCCCTTCTGTTACTGACTGTCAAAGACATAAACACTTTCATACAGTTGGCTTATTTAAACAGAAATGAACAATATGGGCTTCACGATGTTAGCATTGTTAATACTGTGGCGCTCAAGGGTCTTGAGAGAGAGGCAGACTTTATTTTTGAGAGCAATAGAAGAAAAGCTCACATTCAACAACGTGGCAGCCTGTTAGAAATCACCATTGGTGATCGCTCAGCACAACAGTCTCAGTCCTGGTGTCTTCTTCTTCTTTGTCCTTCAGCTTTTCCCTTCAAGGGTGTGAGAGCAAATCAATCTCCTCCATCTAACCCTCTCACACCAACTACCATCACGGCCTCCTTCACTACATCCATAAACCTCCTCTTTGGTCTTCCTCCTACCTGGCAGCATCCTTCTACCAATATATTCACTATCTCTCCTGTGGACATGTCACAACCATCTCAGTCTGGCCTAAAGGACTTTATCTCCAAGGCCTCCAACATGTAATGTCCCTGTTCTCCTTCCTGATCCTATCCATCTTGGTCACTCCCAATGAGAACCTCAGCATCCTCATCTCTGCTACTCCACTTCTGCTTCCTGTTTTTTCCTCAGTGCCACTGTTTCTAGACCAAACAATATTTTAGCTAAACTCTTCTATCACATCACGCCTGACACTTTTCTCCACCCGTTCCATCCTGCCTGCACACGCTTCTTCGCCTCCTTTTCACAATCTCCATTGTTCTGGACTGTTGACTCCAGGTACTCTCCAACTTCTGTATCTCTTCATCCCTGTAACCTCACTCTTCCACATGGGTCCCTCTCAGTCACACACATATACTCCGTCTTGCTGCAGCTAATCTTCATTCCTCTCCTTTCCAGGGCAAACCTCCACTCTTCTAGCATCTCCTCCACCTGTTCCCTACTGCAAATCCGTGTTACGGGTTAACATGTTAACATTGCTATTTTTATAGGTATAAACTTATATAAAGACTAATCATCAACATGCTAGGTATTAGCATGTCAGCTTTATGTTTTTTTCAAAGAATACATTTACATAGAGACTTAGTGTTTTCACGTTAGGTGTTAGCATGCTGATATTTTACATGTTAACATTATTGATATTTTCAAAGGTATATTCTTACATAGTGTTTTCATGTTCAATATTACCAATTTAAACATGTTAACATCGGCAGTATGCTAATGTTCACATGTTAGCATCTAACTCATTTGCATATGTATAAAGACTTAACATGCCAACAGTTAGCATGCTAACTACAGCATTTCAGTATGGGGTCAGCTGGTCAGGGTTCAGGCGCAGGATTGGACTGCGACTGCAGCATTGTAGTTCGGCGTCAGCATTGCCAGCACATTTGATGGGTAAGTACCAATCCTGTTGGCTCACCTTGGACACACTTGGAGAGGTCCCTGAGATTGAAGACATAATGAGACTTGGCTGGAGTGGGAAGCAGATCCACACTCAAGCGGTTGTAAATCTCTACAGCTGAATCCACAATCTGTTTGCTGCAGTCCTTCACCGGCTGGGGGAACTCTTTGAGGAATCCCGACAAGATGGCCTGAAGGAAAGTACAAAACATGAGAGGAAAAAAGCCAAACAGAAGAACAGTATTATAATGATTCCGAGTGTGTCATGTGTATCCTAACAATGATGATCTGTTTAAGGCTTTGTTCTGAGGGCGTGGGTAGGCACAACATGCTGAAGTGTCGTATGAATCGGGGTGTCACAGGGTTGCGTCCTCCTCCTGGAGGAGCACACGCTGCTGCAATCGTCATGTCCTTGAGAAGAGGATGAAAAGTGCCATTAAAACTAAAACATCTCCCACATTTGGTCTTGTGTTCCCACAAGTACATTTCGCAAATTCAGTATGAAACCCATTTGATTTAGCCAAAACTGGTGATCATTTACAAACAGGCGGTAACAAATCAAATAAAATGTATATTTGGAGCTTGATATTCACACCCTTGTACATGTGTACCTGTATCTCTTTCCAGAAGAAGAACTCCCTGTCATAAAACCCAGAAAAGTCCTGGAACTGACGCAGTAGTTCGATGGGGGGCTGCGAACCATAACTGTCCAGCTTCGGCATATTCAGATCGTCCACAAATACCACGACCCTCTTGTCCTTTGGAGCACCTACACGGACAGAACAAATCAGAAACTCTGAAGAAATAAGTCAGGATACTTTGGGGTCCTAAAACCTCCTAAAAATGCCAGAGAGTTTATTTGGATTTTCCAGAGTGCTGTGTACCAAGCATGTTCTTCCGCTTTTTCTCCAGCTTAGACTCAATGATTTCTTGTGTGCGGGCAGAGGAGGTCTGAGCAGAGAAGTTGATATAAACAGGAACATAACCACTATTTTCCTGGATACTGTTGAGAAGACCTCGAGCTATCACTGACTGGAAAAGACACAAACATTATTTTAGCAACACTTTTTTCTTTGGTGCAAAGCTTACAGCTCACAGGAGCTTTTCAACAATATGCCCGTGTATTTTGCATCCACTTGATTTATATCTGGTATATAATAGAACTTAAAACAAAGAATTCTATGGTGTTATTACTTGCCTTCCCCACTCCGGTAGAACCAGTGAAGAGTATGGAATGACGGACAGATAGCAGTTTTTCCATCAGGTATCCATAGCGGACCGTGTCTGCGGTGGGAACCAGCATTTCAAAAAAAGGTTGCTCGCTATTGTATGTAAACGAAGGTATTATTTTCTCCCATTGCACCAAAGACATTTTGGTAAAGTTCATGTACACATCCCACAGACCTCCACTGGTGGGGATCTACAAAAGACAGAATGAAGGCATTCACTGATCACACCTCAAAATTGTTTTGCCGTCCAGGCACGTAAGGAACGAACTCATTTCGGGAAGGATTATAAGGTTTTTGGCTCTTGAAAATGCAATACATTCTCAGGTTGCCTGCATTTAAGGATTACGTTTGTGAGGCCACCTGCAAAGCATGCTGGGTATCCTGCTGCGGAAATGAGGGCAAATATCAAATACTGTAATAGCCTAGTTCTAAAAGTTCTATTAAACGCACAAAATTGATCCAATATCTGCAAACGAATGGTGACACCCCCTGGAGGATCTGCTTTATTGAAATGCAATGACGTCTTCTAAGACTGTTAACCATCCATGTGAACATGTACCTTAGCACTGTTGTTGTCTTTAAATTGCTCTCTGATGAAGTTGTCAAAATCATCCCAGTGGACACTGGGCAGGTTTCCTCCGATTGACCATAAGTAGCAAAATATGAAAGTCTGGCATAGTACATCGCTGAGGCGCTTGGAATCCTGCAACACACAAAATATGATGCTTGTACGTCATAAAATAAAATCTTGACATTGTGTAAAAGTAAGTACCATTTTAAAGTCGGGGCCTTCTTTGCCCAGCAGCAGTGCTTCCAGCAGGGAACAAAGGGTGGTGACTTTACTGATGTCCACCTGGCGGATTGCTTGGGTGCAGTACTTCAACACATACTGGAGACCATCCTCCACATACTGCTCAAATAACTCCAGCAAAACCGTCGTCACTGCTTCTGGGAACTGCACAGCAGCAAGATTCCAGGCAAGAAAGACAGCTATATAAGACAGCTATATACAGGGAGCTTAGAGTTGTTTCATTTCTATTTATCTAACAGATCAACAGGCTATCCAACTATACAGTTTTACCACACAAGCATTGAGGACAGTGGTGGGACCGAAAGGAACTTTGGGTTCATATATTGTGTGTTGTCACTGCAGCATCTCTTATTCGGGGTCATGAGGAAGCTTAAGCCTAACCCAGCTGAGTCTGGGTGAAAAATCGGGTATACCCAAGACTGATCAGAGCTGGGCATCCTCGATATACAATGGATTTTCAATGGGTTTCATAAGGGTTCCATTGTGGACCCACCTGCAAATGGCAGACCTGCAAGGCATGCAGGTTCCAAATGAGTATAAAATAGTATTGTTTTGCATGCATATTAGTGTGTAAGCATCTATTTCAATCCGCACATGTGTGTGTTTGGTTGCACCGTGAGTGACCTCTTGTTGATTTGTGTGAGTATAGTGCTTCTCTCCCTACGGGTTTTTACCAATGTTGATGGCTGTTGTACCAATAGTGGTCTCATTATGGACACTTTATTATACTGTATTTCATCACAAATAAATATCTGTGAATACTACAGGTCGTTAATGCGGAATCGGGAATGAGAGAACATCCAAGTCGTTTTGACAGAAATGTACTGCATTAGACACAGTCCTACTTTGGAACCTAGACCACTGATCCATGTCTGGACGTAGGGCATCCACTTGAGTTCGTCCGGGTCAATAAAAACCATCCCACAGCGACTGACTGTGGCTGGTGATGCCACAGCCAAATCCTGGACCTGAAAAAACTGTATTTTAGATTACATCACATCAATGAAGGACGCTGAATATCGTTGGCATCCAACTCAGACCTCAAACACCATGTGTATGGATGGTGACAGTTTGATCCTTTCACTGTTAGCCAGGCAGAGCATCTTGTTGTCATCCAGCACGGTGTTCATGTTCTCAATCCACAGGGCATCAACCGGCCCATCGCAGATCACCCACTTGTGGTCATTGGTGGTGTCGTCCACCGCGTCACGGACACTAAGCGCCATTAGTCCGTCACGCCATTCCATGGTCAGGTTGTTAACCTGGTATCCGGTTTTAAAAACAGACAAAATGGGAATTTGCACCAAGAAAACGTTTGAATATGTACACCTCCTTTTTCAAAGTACCTCTCCATAGAGTTCTCCCATGGTGACCGATTTGGGGTTGAGAATGTAAGTCTTGACAGGCTGATAGAAGGGGTTGTTGCTCCTGTACTCCGAGTTATAAAGGGTGATCAGCGTGTCCGCCAGGATGGTGTAAACAGTAGTTTTTCCCCCACCAGTTGGCCCGACCAGCATGACACCATGTCGCACGATCATGGTCTCATACAGTTGGATAACCTGGGGATCAAAACGGAACAGTACGTTTGGAAAATCGAGTTGTTTTACAATTAATTGGCCACTCCATATTGTCCATAGCTATGAATGTAAGTGGGAATGGTTGTTTGTATGTATGTGCCATTCCCTCATGTGTGACACATGTGACGTGTACATTATGCACCACAGCGGCGTGTTTATTGTGAGTAACTCTAACCTCGTCAAACATCTGTCAACAGCACTAAAAAACTATATACAAGTCATGAAGCTATATCAAAGTTATTGGCACCTTATTGATCATGGTGGCCAGGGGCTGCAGGTTCCGCTTGACTATACAGTCGACAATTGTTGAATGCAGGATACCGTAGTCATGCTCTGGGATGGACACCCCGGGGAAAAGGTCAGACAGGATACCACTGGTGGATTTGCAAACATTGAACAATAATGACTTTGACATGTGCAGTATACATACTCATGAAATGCCATGCTTACCCAAACAGTTCTGCATCATCTGTAAGGAACTTTGGCAGATTGGAATCCCGCAGAGCTCTGATAAGAACAACATCTTCACTCAGGTGAGGATTTTCTCTCTTTAGTGACCTATAAACAGATGATATGCGTGCCTAAGGAAGCTTGCATGGTTGTAGGGTCCCTTACCCTAATTTATCAAGGTTGCTTATGTTATATATTGTTTGTAATGATGTTCTACATTGTTCAATTTTCGAAAGTGCATTTTCAAAAATGACAATGATTCATGGAGCCACCCAAGATGTGCTAGCTCTTGCTGTTCAGCCTCCTTCTGCAAGTGTTGTCATCGGGGTGACATCGCTCAGGTAGAACAGAGTAAACAAATGCTTTGCGAGGTTGATCGTCGACTTGGTATCATACATTTCGGTATATTTTCCATCAAAATAGTAATCAATCCAAAATGTTGTGCTGCTGCTGGATGTTCACAGTATATAAGTGATTGTTTTCTTCAACAAAAGAGAATGGGTGAAGCAAGTGCGAAGAACGAGAGCCAAATGGACGCCCACATCGAATTCTGTTCCTCAAAGTGATCATCCCACTGATGACTGCTAAGAAGGAACAACTTTACAAGAGGCATTTGGCTTCAAATAAAGGTATAAAAGGATGCTATTTGGCTGGTACACAGTTAAAAAATGACGAGAACTCCTGAAAAACATCCCATTTAATGTCTTCTTAATGATTTGTAAATACATCACTACCTCCACTCGTGAATTCCCTGAAATATACAACAGCAAAGGCTGCCACTTGGATCCACACAGTTTGGTCTATTTAGCCCAATTGGAATGAAATTCAATTAGCCCAGACGTAGATGCACTGTACTAAAAACGCATACAAACAGCTAAAGTGAGGTGAGAATTCAATGTTGTACATTGCTTGTGATCTTGACAGGTTGGCCATGCTCATTTAAACACAGTAAAAAGATTACAGAGTCATTAAAGTGGGGGAGTAAATAGTGTTGTGGAAGCGCAAGACAAAAAGGAGACGGAATACAGGACCAACAAGGAAAATACATAAATCACATGTCAATTACTGGAGTTATAAGCCCATAACCAACAGCCTGGGAGCATCCATTTGGCATCAGTCTATTTATGCACTCATGCAGAGCAACAACAACTGTTGTGTTTCTGACTCCAAATCTTCTCACTGAAATTTTAACCTTATTTTTTCCTTTAACTACGAAATGCGCGTCAACTGTCCTTCATAGACCCATCCACGTGCAATGTTTGGTCCATCCATCTATCCATCCATTTTCTCTAGCGCTTATCCTCATTAGGGTCGCGGGCATGCTGGAGCCTGTGACTGTTTTGTTAACATTCCTATTCATATTCTCAAGTAAGCATCTGTAGTTCGCCCTCACCATTTCAGGATTTTTAGGATTTCATGGCCTCCCTCTATCACGGTTTTATGAAAATATAATAATATATCAGTTACCACTGTTTCGTGCTTGAGTGCACACCCGTTATTAGTCAATACTTTTTGTACCTAAATTCAGCATTTCCAAGCATAAAAATGGCCAAATAAAGTAAAAAACGGCAAGACATTGTGATGATATGTAGTATTCTACGCTGGGTACTAGGTGTCAGTAATGTGATATTGATGAGACAATAAAACTGTAACAACAAGAAACTCTCGCATTGCTAACATGTGTGAGTCTACAGTATATTTAATTTTATTCATGTCCACTATGTCTTATTTTCCGTTGAGCACACTGGATAATACGAGCGTAATGGTCATAAACTATAAACTAAACTAAACAAGTTCTCAATGCAGCATTTGCATTGTTGCTTGCTTCTCAGTGAGAGATGACGTTTGATGTTGGTTTGTGGTAGAGCAGGGGTGTCCACTGTGCAGGCCAGGGGTCTTTTGCGGCCAGTGGCACACTGTTTAAATAAAATGACCAAACAGTAAAAATGGGAAAAATCTAGTTTTTGATAAAAATCAAATATCCTTTGTTATTCAGTAGGCGCCCCACTGTGCAAAATATGTGGACCCCCCTGTAATGGAGTGTCAAGCTAGGGCGTCTTAATTACTCGCCATTTGTGTCCTGTAATAGTGTACTTTACTATTCATGTGTGATTCTCTGACCCTGCCATGACCAGCACAGATTTGACGGCCCTCATTCCAAAGTCGTAGTGGTCCTGTTGGGACAGCTGCTCAGAGCACAACTTGTACATCTGGGTCATCTTCCTGGCTAAAACCTTACTGGACTCGAATCCTTCCGAGTATAAAATCACCTGTGCAGAAAATGCAGGCAGAAAATGCAGGCAGATAATGTGGTGTGAAAATGCTGCTCTTGTTTATGCTCGTTCATCCAATGTCTTACCTCGGCAATGAGCGCATAGTTTGGCACCATCATGGTTAAGGGTCTGAAGAGAGATTTTAGGTTATCAGGAAGCTCTGACCTTCCAGCGTAGCCTGGGTTCATGGTAATAAAAGCAGCACAGGTCATCACCAGCTTGATCTCTCTGCCTTCAAATCGAAACTTTGTTAGCTAAAAGGAAAGAAACGTGATTGACTTTAAGGACTATACAAACGTGTCTGATTGTGGTTGCATCTTTGAAAAAGAGAAAAAAGAAATATAGTTGTCAGCTTTTCCATGTCATACTTTAGCAGCTTTGGCATTCCGTATGGTGATGAGCTGCTGTGCAATGACGGACAACACCTCAATATCGATTCGATTAAACTCATCAAAGCAGCACCAGGCACCAGACTGAGCCAGCCCACTGAAGAAACGCCCCATCATCTGAAGAAAGACGCATTTGGATGAATTGAATTTTGTGAGTCGTTATCGTCTTCTCATCACCCCGAGTATGAACTAACCATTATATTCTTCTCACCTTGTAGTCAAGTCCATCAGAACAATTGAAGACCACACACTGAATGGCCAAAGCTTTAGCCAAATCCTTTGTGGTCTCGGTCTTTCCCGTCCCTGCAGGCCCGGCTGGAGCACCCCCCAGGTCCAATTGGAGAGCTCCCATCAGACATAAGTAGCAACGGTCCTGCATTTTGGCAGGCATGGTAAGGGTTACACAACAACAACTTACAGTATTACACAACAACAGGGTGGAAAAGTGTTACCGTAAGTGGAGTGATGACCAGACGGGGGCAGGCTCCTAGATATTCATACGCATAAATGTACGTGGATAAGGCCATGGTGGCTACACAGTTGTCTATGTCAAGGTCCCAGTAGTAGCGCAACTGTCTCTGCCATTCAAAGTTAGTCCTGGAGTCCACCTAGAAGATCAGTAATCAGTTATACTAGCATGAATCTGATCATAGCTTTTGTGAAAGGCCACATCCAATCCACCATAAGCTTTGGGACTCCAGCGAACACACAAAGTTCATGACTCCCCCATAAGAAAGACACGAGGCAAAAAGACCGAAAGTTCCAAGGCCGAAACCACCGCTGAACTAAAAGAACATTAAGGCTGGTCTCAATTTAGCCAGAAAACATCTTGATGATGCCAAGACCTTTGGGAAAAGGTCTCTGACGAGACAAAAGTTGACATTTTTGGAAGGTGTGTTGGGACACCACATTTCATAGAAAGAACATGATTGCTACAGTAAAATATGGTGGTGGTAGTTTGATGGTCTGGGGCTGTTTTGCTGCTTCAGGACTTGGAAGACTTGCTGTGATAAATGGAAGCATGAATTCTGCCATCTCCCAAAAACATCCTGAAGGAGAATGTGCGGCCATCTGTTGGAGACCTCAAGCTGAGACCAACTTGGGTTGTGCAGCAGGACAATGATCCAAAACACACCAGCAAGTCCACCTCTGAATGGCTGAAGAAAAAACAAATGAAGACTTTGGAGTGGCCTAGTCCAAGTCCTGACCTGGATCCTATTGAGATGCTGTGGCATGACCTTAAAAAGGCTTCATGCTGGAAAAGCCTCCAATGTGGCTGAATGACAACAATTCTGCAAGGATCAGTGGGCCAACGTTCCTCCACAGCGCTGGAAGAGACTCATTGCAAGTTATCACAAGTGCTTGATTGCAGTTGTTACTGCTAAAGGTGGCCCGACCACTTATTAGCTTTGGGGGGCAATTGCTTTTTCACACAGGGTCATGTAGGCTTGGATTGTTTTCTCCTTTAATAACAAAACGTTTCATTCCTCCCCCATCCCAAAAATTAGGTCAGGTTAGGTTAATTGGCCACTCCAAATTGTCCATCGGTATGAATGTGAGTGTGAATGGTTGTTTGACTATATGTGCCCGGGGATTGGCATGGCCACCAGTACAGGGTGGACCCCAAAGTCAGCTGGGATAGGCTCCAGCATACCCTCCGACCCCAGTGAGGATAAGCGGCATTGAAAATGGATCGCTGTATAACCTCTTAGCATATCTACATGTGTTGCTTTACAAAATTTCAAATTAACTAAGTTGCAACCGGTCATTTTTCACTATGTGGCACTTGCTTGAAAAAGACTGGACATCCCTGTATGAAGCCAAGCAACAACCAGTAAAGATGTGTGTGTGTGTGTGTGTGTGTAATGACACAATCATACATATACAGTACCTTTTGTCGGACTAAATCTGTGACAATGTCGCGGGCATGTACATCGATGGTGATGAGGGCAGTGATGATATTGCGGTGTAGAGCGGGTAGCTGTCCTCTGACCAAAGCTGCCAGGGCATTTAGCCTCTGAAACACACACAAGGACACCAGGCGTGGTGGACATCAGGTACATTATGTTTGGCAAGGACGGTAAACAATCTTCTAACTATTTCGTTTTACATCAAAGTTGGTGTGTTCAAACTGCTGCAAGGCAGCAAAGTGGTCATGGTCTCCCTCCAGACATGCTTCCATGTCCTTGCACCACATCATCTGGGAGATTGTTAACACCACCTAGTGGACAAAGACAGGGCATGAACATTCATACATGCTAGTCCAGACCTTCTATAATCACCTGAAGGAAGGGAAGGGAAACCTGAAAGTGTGTATGTGTCCATACGGTACCTGAGAGGGATACCCGGACACCACCCATTCCTCCCGGGACTGCAGTTGATAGTCTGCGATGGCAGCCTTGCAGAGCTGTCGCAGTGAGTTGTACATGGCCTCCTCCACCTTGCAAAGCCATTCTTCCACGTTACCCCTCGCCTTCAGACCTTTGGTTAAACCCACCTACACTCACACACAACAATAAAACCACCGGTTAGCGGCAGTCATATACATCTTATACAACGTTATGAATTACATTATTTTTATTATTAACTACTTGACCCACATGATCACCAAGTGTGACCTCAGGAATGGTTTGCTTCTGCCATGACAATACTCATAATATTATGAGGAAAAATAATCTAATTTTAGTATCAGACTAACAAACAAAAAAAACAATTTTGTTATTTTGGGGTTGGGGAAATTAGGAGAATTAGGAGAAAAAAATGACAAGCAAAAAGGGTTGGAAAAAAGCAGCACAAATAGAAAAAGCAGCTGTAATTTACGAGAATTAAGTCTAAATATGAAGAGAAAAAGTCATTGTTTCCGCCAGTTTTGTGAAATTCTGCTTTTTTTGTCCTCGTCATCTTCTCAGCAGTTGTGATTCAGAATGCCAGAGGCAGCATCAACAACACTACCTAGGCTCTTTCCATATGGACGCCAAATGTATGCCCTTCTATGGTGAAGTGGAGGCATGGTGAGGACCTGACGTGCACAGACTTCTACTCTCAGTGAGCTCCATCAACCACAAACTACCTTTTTCTATTTGCGAGTGCCAAGTGAGTGTGCGGGAAAACACAGTGGGGGGGGGGGGGGGGGGGGGTGTCCACAGACTAATATTTGTCATGCAACCACCAGAATTTCCATTTTATTCACGGACATCTTAAAAACTGCAACCCCTGCTTATTTGGTTTGACTTAACCATGACTGACCTTCTCTCCTTCAGGGGAGACGATATTCAAGATGTCCTTGGTGTAGACCTTTTCCTGTTCTCCAGGCTCCAGGGTAGCTGTACCTGTGCCTGACTGGTCAGACACCAAAGCAAACTCCAGGTGAGTAATGGCATCGAAGCATTTTCTCAGGTGAGGCTGCACCGCTTGTGGGTTCCTCGTCTGGGCTAAAATCTTCAGCAGTTCATCATTGGACAAGAAGTAGAACCTGAGATGGGCGGACACATTGCAGATGATGTCACAAGTGAGTGGAGAAGTAGTGATAATGATGGCCATGGTCAATGAAGAATAAAAAAAACAAACAACGAAGTGGCAGGTAAACATCGGACAGTAGATCCCGCTTTTGCGAATGATAACAGCCCATAAAAAATTCTATTTTTGACACACGGCTCAGTCCTCCCCCTCCAAACCCTCCTGCTACCTTGACGTTGACTTTTGCTCTGATTTTGGATCGACATTTGCAATAAACACCACACGCCGAGGGTACGTTGCAGAACCACCAACCACAGTGCGCAGTCTCAGCACATTAGGAGTGAACATAAACTTGGGAAAAGAGTTTTAACCAAAAATCCCCTAATGTGTGAAGATCCTTAGTACAGAAAGCCATAGCTGCTTCACGCTTCAATTTCTGCAGCTTTCAAAAAATATATCACTTTTTGTGGTTGTTTGTCAAAAAAATGTGCATATTTAGAAGGTAAACACAGCCTCTATGCTATGAAAGTATTCAATTTATATATAAGTACTACTACTTGCGGAAAAATGCACCGACCACACTCTCCATGCTGTGGAAGAAATAGAAACTATAGAAAAGAGAGATTAGATGCAAACGGAGATACCTGGGGAATATAACCCTCTTGGACTCCAGGTAGTCTTCCAAACACTTTTGGATCTTGTCCAAGAGAACATTATTTTCCTGAAAAGTCTCCAAGAGATCTGTGTAAAATAAAAAGGAGCTTTTTGGGTGTGCAGAGTCGTCGAAACATTTATCTCATGTATATGTCAACTTCTTCCTCTTCCTCCATGTGTGCTCATCTACCTGGCTGTGTGGCCGCTTTGAGGGCATTGGGCATCTTTTTGACCTTGGCCATGATGGCCTTCCAGGACTTGTCCACTTTCAGAAACATTTTTGACTCAGCAGGAAGCTGCCTCTTGATGTCTGGGGCCAAGAAGATACTTTCTAAATACAGCCAGTTTCTCTGGCATGTAAGCCACTCATCCTGGGCAGGAGAAGAAATAGGTAGAAATACTGCAAGTTGAGGGCACAGGTTTATAATTTCATCTTACGAATAGTTTCAAAAGTAACATTTTAATACACTTTTGTTTTTTTGGTGCATTATGTATCAACTATGTATTATTTTTCAAGCTCACAGACGAGAGGGAGGTACACTCCTGGTGTGGCTGCTGTGTAAAAACCCAACATTACAGTAGCATGGCTGACACTTACTGACCAATGTAGAAAACCACATACTGTATCATCACAACATACAGTATTGGAAAGAAATACTGACTTTACCAGAGTTTGGTTGAAGCGGATTAGCCTCATCAATAGTTTGTCCACGCGGGCTTTGATGGGTGTGACATAACGGGAAGATGCCGCTGTGCCAACATTGATGATGCTGTCATCCAGGAGTACCTACACCGGAAAGCAGAATAACCGGAGAAATTATAACATCTGAACCCCAAATCCCATGACAACGTGTCGTGTAATACATGTCATGTACTTTTTGTTTACCTGGATATCATCTGTGCCTCCCAGGATAAAGATCTCCTTGGAGTCACCATGCTGCAGTAGAGTGAAGGTTGTAGTCCACCAAACATCCTCCACCTGCACAGGGACAAATTAATTCCAGCCTGGAAATATTGATCAACAATAATTTCATAAGGGGAGATCAAATGGACTCATATCTCTCAGTGGCTGGGATGTGGAATAAAACCAGTTTAAGTGCTCTCATTACCTTATTAATAATGGTTTCCACTGAAGCCTCCCCTGAAGCCTGTGCTGACACCTACAATGAAAGTGTTAGTTCAACACAGTTACATCATTTTACTTATTTTAATAAAATTTATAAAAAAACTGGTTTATTGGAATTAATTAGTTGCAGACCTGAGGATTCCTTATTTATAAATGCAATTTTTTCATAGTTTTTATAGTTAACGACCTTACAATTTTGTATCATGATGAGGGCCCTGGAGACGTGCAATAACACCCCTGCATATAAAAAGGACCATGATTTATTCATTCATATATGTGTAAAAAACAAAGCAAAACATGATAGCGTGAAGCCATGAAATTCCAAGTGGCAAGGCAGTACTGTACAATTATAATCCGATAGGTGTTATGGATCTGGTCCATGCCTCCAAGTAACTTTGAAGATACATTAGAAACAGGATCGGCTTAGTACCAAGCAGGAAGTAAGATATACATACTTCCTGTATGTCCATGCCGTAGGAAAAGACATCGAGCTCCTCCATCGCAGCCATAGTGAGCTGCTCCACGTTCAAGGAGCTCTTCACCACGGCCTCCAGATTCCTCCAGTGTTCCGGTTTCATACACGGGTTACGCAAGTCTGTGATCACGGGCAACTGAAAGGAAATAAGTGTCAGTCCTCATGCACGCACGTCTACAGATTCACAAAATGAAACCAACACCTGTCAGTCAATAACTTCATGCTCTCGTTACATGAGGTTTCAAGGGTCCCTGACTTGATTCATAAACTTTGCTTAAATATGTTACATATTGTTTGTAATTATGTTGCACATTGATTTTAGAAAGCAAATGGTACGTTCGCAAAATATACCTTTGTTCTTCATGGCACCACCCATGAGCAGCTGAAAACGGCAGTCGTGCCAAAATGTTGTGTTGCTGCTGGATGTTTACCATGTCCGAGAGAAAGTTTGCTTTCTTTTCCAAAAGAGGAAGGTTTAAGAGTGGACGGAGCAGGTACAGAGAAAAAGAGGCAGAGGCAAGCCCGCCTCGAGTTACGTTCTTTGCGGTGATCATTTCTCTGATGACTTATTTGAAGGAGCACCTTTATGAGAAGCATTCATTTCACACTAATATACTGGGGGGTCCGATTTATAAGATTAACTGACGACTTTGCCACTCATTTCCACTAACCATTCTGTGTTTTAAAGGCGACCAGTCTTCATCTCCATTACATCCATGTTCTGCTTTCTCCAAATGTTTCTCCCTTCTTTTCTCCTCCCAAACTATTGACACATCACTCAAATATTTGCTATACTGTGAACATCCTCCGTCTCATACACAGCTGTGTTTGTTTACCTGAGCGATAGTACTCTGATGATGTCACTTCTG